>NC_060958.1:10574436-10684436 GCF_910589235.1 Vespa crabro | reverse complement strand
CCAATTAAAATTGATTCCTTAGAATGTTAAACGATAATGCAAATAATCTTCTTAACGAAGCTTCTTAACGAATACGAACATATTTACGTTGAGTAAAGAGACATGAATGAATGAAAAAGAAGGGAAGAAAAAAAATAACAATAATAATGAAATCAAATAGGATCGGGATGACAGATAAAAGAGTTTGGTCTCACGACGACGATTCGTCTCGACATCTCACGATCGATCTCAAACCTTTCGTTTTGCTTCACGGTCACGGTCACTCGCTTCGAAGGTGGCACCGCTCTTTGTGCTTCACAAACAACACATTCACGCTAGACGCACACTGACGCATTTGACTCGTGCTCTTTCTCTCTCTCTCTCCCTCTCTCTCTCTCTCTCTCTCTCTCTCTCTCTCTCTCTCTCTCTATCCATCTATCTATTTATCTATATATCTCTATCTTTATCTACCTCCCACAGAAGATAATTATACCCAACGAGTATGAGATGAGTCGACTGAGACTACTTCATCACACAACAAAATGAACTCGTCGACGACGATCGTTCTACGTCATCTAACAGCAGCCGGAAAAAGAAATCTTAAGGATCTTGCTGCCACACCCCCATTCGCATGATAACCCGACGTACGTGCGTGCACGTGCGTCACTCATGATCGGCTTCCCCAAAGATTTGGAAAACAGAGAGAGAGAGAGAGAGAGAGAGAGAGAGAGAGAGAGAGAGAGAGAGAGAGAAAGAAAGAAACGAAGAATGATATCTAATAAAATGACGAGACTCGAATCATTAAATCCAACTTTCAACGCATGATCGAACTTAATAAGATCAATAATATAAAATGTGTTCGATAATAATAACCCGCGATCGAATTATTTTGTCGCCGAGAATGCCGGCTCCCGTATCTGCTAGTACTGTTCGACCTCTTCTCCTCTTTCTCCTCTCTTCATAGTCACGGCCTATGCATCATATAGAACGAACACCGCAACAACGATATGAGACGAATACAAGGGCTGTACATCGTTGTCGATGTGCCCTCTACCTAATTCAAGCGATTAAATTTTAATTGAGAATATGTTTGATTAATTATCACTGCGAATAAACACGTATAAAAGTGTAGGATATTCGATTGATAGTACAAGATCGTAGAAAAAAGTTCTTTTTTTTTTTTTTTTCCTAATACATCCGCCGTGATTGGTCGATCTTTCTCATGTTTACCAACGTAAAATAACTATGCTCTCAAAGAATAGAGAAGAAAAAGAAGAAAAAGAAAAAGAAAAAGAACGATAATCAGTGAAAGAAAATTAATTATTATACAATGTAATTAGTCGGTAAACGTTCTTTGCATTGATTAATATAACAAATATGGGATTAGATTATGAAGATGAGCCAGCCCTGTGAATTAACGAACGCGCATGCGCTCGTTATAGGCAACAAGTTGATGTCAGCACTGTGCTGCTGCTACTGTGCCTTCCTCTAAACTATTTTATGTAAAGCAATATATGTTGTGCAGGGAGTGTACGAGCCAGTGTGACGTCGATAAACACGACGAATACCCAAAGCCGATAGGCCAAGGACAACATTGCCTTTAACTGTCGACTCTTCTTCTACGCGGGAGCCTTGAAATCAATTAATTCAGAAATATCGAATTCATAAAATATCATATAATTAATATGACAACAAATATAATTAAATATTACGTTGAAACAAATAATGCGATTGATATTATTAATTAATAATATGAACGTTCGTATTATTGGAATAATTCTTTGATGAAAATTTCATAAAAATCATGCAATAGCAAAGAATTATTATATAATAATAACGATATCTTGTTAAAATTCAATGTTACAAGGTAATAATTGTAGGATAGTAAAATGTCAGATCTTGAAAACAATTACTCGTAATTACTTATCTCGAAAGGAAATATTCGTAATTGCTGATTATCGTGGATACTAGACAATTTTGTAATTATCGCGTGCAATCATGCTTCTCATCCGACAGGTCCATTATTTTTAAATATCTTTTACATTGCACAAAAGAATCGATCAATTGCCTTTCGCTCAACAAGTGTATTTTTTAACGAGGTATCACGTTCGTCACTCTCAATGTTCTTCTTTGTTTCTATCTTGCGATTAAAATTCATGAAGTATAATTAAGAAAAAACCTAAAGCCATTATCGATACTATTTCACTATGTTTCGTAAAAAAATTTGACAATGAAACTCACGAAATTGATACTTATTTAATAATTATTTCATTCTAAATTTTTGAAATATCTATTGTGACGATTGCAAAAGAACTATATATATCATCGGAAGCATTTTAAAATTATTTATCATCGAAGATCGATCTGTCGTAGGCGTAACATAAATGCGTATTAAAAGGCCTGGACTCCATCTAAAAGATGCAAACGATAATAATCTTTGCCATATGACGTCTATCTCAGTCTATTCCGTACGAAACTCCTTTTCTTTTCTTTCATTATTATTTTTTAAGCACATAAATTATAAAATATTGTCTCATTTACGAAAAAAAAATTTTATTTGAATCATTAGCATCACATAGGCTAAATCAATAATAACAATATTCAGATGAGATAATATTGTTTATTCATTGTCTTTGACATATAATTAAGTAAACAAAATAATTGATATAAGATGACGAATAAATCGAACATCTTTCCTGTTTGTTATATAAAACAATTTTCCTTAAGATCTATAAAATTTTTTTTTTTTTTAAGGTTATGAGATAAAAACAAAAACAAAAAAAGTTATTTCAAATGGCAGTAATGATAGATTAATTTAATCGTTAAATACACGATTATTATTTAAAATCTTGTTAGTGTTGTTTCGTATGAAATAGACGAAGGAAATAATAAAGAATAAATAATATACCTTCCGAGTTTAATTCAGATGCAGGTGCTTCCTGAAGTTCGATATGTTCCCGAGTTCTTCCTCTTATGTTACGACGCAAAACAGGATCGAGACGAAGGCCGATATTATCGACATTATCGATATTTCCTAAATCGATTGGACTACCAACGATATAGGGTCCAATGTTAGGTTGATTGTCCTTTGAGACTTCGTCGGCAATACGCGTATTGTTACTTGTCGTTGGTGATGATAAAGTACCGTTGTTACGGATTAAATCGCTGCTGTTGTGCGATGGTGTGCCGTCCATATGAGGGATGGAAGAAAGGTCTGGTGGTGTATAAGGTCGCAACGGACCAGGACTGGGAACCCTCGGGTTCCCCCTGCCGGGTGGTTGCATTGAACGAGCTGGAGCCTAAAACGAACAAACACCAGGAACGTTCGTCATTAGGATGATTCACTAATTACGTAAGCTTTGCCTTTGAAATTTGAGACTTGAGTAAAAACTATAGTCGTACATATGTATGTATTTATGCATGTATGTATGTATGTACGTGTATGCGTGTCCTTCGTACAAGGGTTACAATGTTTTTTTGATTAATGATTTGAAAACGAAAAGGAGAAAACTTCTCATTGAAAAAAAAAAAAAAAGAAAAAAGAATTATATATTATATTATAACACTTATATTACGTATTTAAATGCGTTATCGTAGTATTTTTACAATCGTAGTTAATGGTTTAGGATAAATCTCATGACTCATTCAATATATACGTAGTAACCTTTGACATTGCAATAAAAATTATCGACAAAATCGAAAAAAAAATAAATAATGTATATAAAAATATAGATAAGTATGAAAAGATAGATAAATATGTATTTTATGACGTTATTTCTTTTTATGTAAAAAAAAAAAAAGAAAAGAAAAAAAAGAAAAAAAAAGGAACCAAAACAAAAAAGAAAAAACAAAACAAAACAAAAGAGAACTTTTATATATCGATTTATTCAAATAAGCATTGCAGATATGTGTATGTAAGTATATATATATTTTTTCAAGCACTCAGTAGAGACAGCTAGGTACGAAAGCATCATCATCAATGTATGAATTATCAATGTATTATTAACAAGCGAAATAACTTATATTTATCGAGTAAATTTTTCTTTGTGAACGATACATACCGTCGTTTTGTCATCAGAGAGTACTATATAAAGATAAAATTTATAAAAGTCTAACTTAATTCGATAATTTCTCGATAGTTACTTTTATTGTCCTTATAGATATATATTATGTCAGCAGAAAAAATCTGATTATATTTTTAGACGTTTATTGTACGCTACTCGTGAATAATAATTAATAATTATAAACGTAAAAGGTTCATTTAGGTTTTTACGTTAAAACTATTTAGTAATTTACTAATAGCAAATAAAAAGATCATTATTGTAAATATTTATTATAATAATGACGATTGATTAAAAATATAGAGTACGTTTCTTTTTTCTTTTTTTTCTTTTCCTCTTAAAAATCAAATACAAGCATTTTATCTATCTAATCGGCTGATGTGCATTTCGTAAATATTAAAATCGAATTAGATTACATGTATACACCTCTTATACAGACATTGGTCAAGTAGACACTCACAACGAATCGTTATATTTTCTTTTCTTTTCTTTTCATTACAATTTCGAGATAAATTTTAACGCGATATTCGTGGCCTTCGGAGCTCGCAGGTGAAAATAGAACACGGAAACGCGACCACCGCAAATGCAACGATAGCGATCTTCTTCGTTCTAAATGCCACAACCGGTCGTAGCTATTATTTTCATTCGGATGAGCGATCTCAAGACACGACACATCCCGAATGACGAATTTTTAAAAATTGTTAAAAAATATTACTTTCAAAGCAAATTTTTTTTTTTATACATATATATTTAACAATGTAGATGTCAACAACATATAAAAGATATGTTATAAATCTATAAAAAGATAAAAAGGAATTATAAAAAGTGGGACAGAAATTCACGACAATTATAAAAAAAAAAAAAAAAAAAAAACCTCTTTTGCAAGTGATAAATTATTTTCATTATCGTTACGAAACGTTTCTTTGTTCAAATAATAATTAAATGACAGAATATCGATAAATGACATTTAGTGTATTCCTTCCAATGAAAGTGCTGACTAGTCAGCCAGCTAGCCACCTATCCAGCCAGACAGCGAGCCAACTCGACCCTTATCTATGTATATATGTATTATGTATGTATATATGTATATATGTATGATGTAAGCGCGTGCAAATAGCTAGAATAACATATCGCTCATTTACTTATGGTAATTTTTCGGAAAGAAAAGAAAAAGAGAAACAAAATAGGGGAGAAAGCTCGTAATCGATCTACTGTGCGGTGGTCTCATTTTGTAATTGGAATAGAAGAAACTTTCGAGTATGGGGCAAAAGGAAAAACAAAATAGAAGTTTGAAGAGAGAAAGAGAAAAAAGAAAATAGAAAGAGAGAGAGAGAGAGAGAGAGAAAAAAGAAAAAAAGAGAGAGAGAGAGAGAGGGAGAGAGAAATAAACGTGAGCAAAATTGTATTCCTCCGAAGAACAAAAGAAAGGAGGATGAATTTTTACTCACTACGAGCAAGCGATTCGTCCGAAGTGTGTTTTTAAATGGCATCCTTCCTCCGATAACTTTTACGATCCTGATCACAACAAATCTAATGTCGTTCCTATCGGTCCGCCAATGACGCCAGCGTTCGGAAATAAGTCATTCTCCCTGTCGTAAGCCTTGCCAAAGCAACTAAACTCGAAACACGTGGGCACATACGGTATATTGTTGGAAGAAATTTTATGTCACGGAAAATGTACATACATACATGGCTCGTCACCTGGACAACCTAAATCCTTCTCGTTAAAAAACCTTTTTGAAATCTCTCGTTTTAAATAACAGAAATGAATCTATTTAAAAGCATTTTTCAACAAGAAAGGAGTAAACCAACGTCCTTTGTGTAAATGTAAAACCACCGATATTTCTGACACATTGTCCTTGTGAAATTTATGACGACGACGACGACGACGACGACGACGACGACCAACATTTTCGCATTTCATTCGTAATTGGAAAATCCTTGAAAAATAACAATTTAATATCGTTACGTTCTATAAAAGATCCTTTAAATTCAACGAAGATCCTTACTTTTAAAAAACTTTTTTTTCTTTTTCTTTCTTTCTTTTCTTTTCTTTTTTTATAGTGAAGAAAACGAGGTATTCTTATCTTTGGATAATCGCACTCGAACGGCACGTCTCACTCGCGCGTGTTCGACAAAACTGACACGCCGCTACTGGTCGCGGCGTCTTTCGTTGACTAGCCGTGAAAAAGACCGAAGAAATTTCTAACGAATCAGGAGAAAGAGAGAGAGAGAGAGAGACAGACAGAATGAAAGAGAGGGAGGGTCGTCCCTTCGGTATTCTCCTCTTGGATATAAAAACGAAAAGTCGCAAAGCCTTCCTTGGTGTCTTTCGTGATAACCGATGTAAAAGAAACGTCGACAACGACGACAATGACGACGACGACGGACATCATGGAACACACAGCAAAGACTAATGTTTTTTCACTAACATGAAAAGTCACTGTATAGATACATATGTGCAACTTGATATCGTGCACTTCGTTGACCGATAGCGACATGACGATAAAAGGGAATACGATCGATTTTACCGTAAAAGAAAGAAAAAGAGAGCTAGAGTTAAAGCTAAAGAGAGAGAGAGAGAGAGAGAGAAAATTCGAAGAAGCTTGCAATCCAATCATATCAATCGATCGAATCTTGTTTGATTGTTCTGAAAATTTTCGAACTTATATAATAAATCAATATAAAAAATTTCGAAGAATCAAGAAAGGAACACCTAATACTTTCGAATTCATTGTATTGTATGTATCTAATCAAAAGATAACATACGTGTTTTATCATTTGTTTATCAAACTTTAAACAAATATAATATCGATGAACTCATTGCACGCAACAATTTGTTTGTCACAAATTCTCAAAGTGAAATATGCGATAAAACTTCCGAGAATATGCTGTAAAAGTTCGAAAAAAAAAAAAAAGAAAAATATTGAAAAGTTTTATGGGATCCCCTCGATATGACAAGTATAAGTCAAATATTTAGGAACATTATACATATGTAGTTTATGAATATAAAATTTATTCTTATTGTTATATTATAAATACAGTTTTATCTATCTATACAAGGAGTGCACACCAGTTAAAATACATATTTATATTCTATTTTTGCATGAAGCATAAATAATTGAGATTCCCTGGTTTAAACAATTTCATTAATATGTTTATTTTTTTATAAGTATTATTTTATAAAGGTCATATCAACAAGATAAACGTTCGTACGAAGAAACAATTATCTTCTGTATCATTAATAAAAATATCGATCTTCAGTGTATTAAAAGAGGAAAAAAAAAACCTCGCGCTTCTTGTATTCTAACTTTTTTCAGACGAACGTAAACTAATTATTAATGTTAATCGATTTTTTTATTTAATCAGCATTGATATGATCGAATTTCTCGAAGAAAAGAATTCAATATAGAAAAGTCCAAAGCTAACGAAATCAATTTGGGACAACGTATTAAACAAGTATATGTATATATCTACATAAAATAGAAGTATATTATGTGATATGTAATAAAAGATAGAGTCAGAACACGAAAGCTTAAATGTGATAAGATCGAAGATTTTGAAGGACGAAAATAAAGAAATAGAAGCTATCTGTCACGAACAATCTCACAAAACTCTATCATTCCAAGAGACGTTATGATTACATTGATTAATTCATCGTAACAAAAAAATTCGAAGAAGACATAGATACGAATATAATAGATACATATCGAAATATAACACAAACCAACGTTGATGTATCGATAACAAATTGCTTCGCGGTTACCTAGTATCGTGAAAATTGCCTACAACTAGTCAAATACTAAATAATTGAGAAGGATCGATCGTGTTTGATTATTAGGTCTCAACTACCACCGCCATCAATAATAGTGTATTAAAGTTCAATTAAGTTACTTTTATTTTGTTTCCTTTTTTTTTTATCCCTATCTTAGAGGTCAATCGCCGAAGGATGCCCTTTAAAGGAACAAGGATATCTCTCAAAGGATATCACGCTTGGTAATCGTGAAAATGTCAATTCTCTAGAGTGTCGTTAATGCGGATGTTCAATCGTGCAAAGTGATTATTACTTTTCTTTGAATGAAAACAGGTTTCTACGTGTAAATATGTATTTTAGTATATATATATATCTATACGTACATATTAAATATTCTCAACGCGAGAGAAAATCCCTTTTGGTTGTATATTCCAGTTAGAATGTATAAATGAGTTAAGATTTAATTGAATTTACAATCATGAAAATATATCTGCTGATAGACCGGGGAAACGAGAAAAATAAAAAAAATAAAAAAAAAAAAAAAAAAAATTAAAAAAAAATAAAATGAAATAAAAAGAAAGAAATAAAATTATGATTTGATTTCTACTCGGTTGCCTCGGATCAAAAACGAATAAAAAGCAAAGGAAACAAACGTAAAAAAAAAAAAAAAAAAAAAAGAAGAAGAAAACAGAACCAAAAAGAAAGAAACAAAGAAATAGAACAAATATTGCCTTGTGATCCATCGATTAATCGATTCGAATTTTAAGGATTTCTCGTATAATTACCACGAATTATATATAAAATATGATAAACCATGGTAAATAAGGCGTGGCGCCTTTATCTCGAAAATAAGGCGTGTACCGTGTATCTTTGTGTTTGCAATTGGTAACAAACGATGTCGGATCTTCGATAAAAAAAACATCTACATAATAATACCGCACCCTTCCTCTGAATTAGAGTTTTCGTGCTACTCTTTTCATCGTCGAGAACGACACAGCTCTATAAATCATATTCTACGAAATCTATACATACAGATATATAGATATATTCAAAGACAATAACGATAAGTCGGCTTTAGGCTTGATCTAACGGGAATTTCAATTCGAATCGAAGGTATTAAAAATTGATATATATATATATATATATCAATTTTCTTTCGATTACATACAGATATAACTCGCAACAATGAATTCATATAAGTTTAGATTCCTATTATTCATTCATTCAAATCCTTGCGTGATCGTTCTCGTTATTTTGAATATACTTTGCGCTCCAATCGTAAGGTAAGGCCTTTATCAAGTATATTTGGGGTGAGAGTACTCTGTCGAGTCTCTGGCCACTCCCTCAAAAAAATAACATGATTAAACGCACTTCGTATATCTTTCCATTACTTCCCCTATCTACTATCACAACACTATTATTCACCTCTGTCTCCCTTTTTTTTTCTGTTTCTGTCCTTCATCGTCGACAAGACTAATGAAAAGTGATTGTCATTCAACTAGGTGAGGCATCATATAAACAGATAATGTTCGGTTAGAATCGTATTCACAAATTGACCATCGATCCTTGAAAAATAACGATGGTCAGCGTAGATATATATATATATATATATATATATACACCTTTAGCTTGATCAACGAGTTTGCCACCGAAAAAAAGACTGGATTTCAGTTATTCCGGAGATTAAGGACGAACATTCGATGGTATCTAATCGGTCGAAAATCGATCTATAAAAGTTCCAATGAAACAAATGATATAAATAATAATAAAAAAAAAAAAAAAAAAAAAAAAAAATAGAAGGATTCTGTTTATTCCTATTATGCAATGGACGTTACGTTGTTCCAACCTATTAAATAGATTGCAACGAATTCCATTGCATCTTTTAACCCTCTTATCCGATCCTACCGAGTTAGTAGAACACAGTTGGCACGTCCGAGAGAGTGACTTTCTAATTGCCAGAAGAGTGACGAGAATGTATATAAAGTACCGGCGAAACAGGTTGCACCTAGATATATATATATATATATATATATATATATATATATATATATATATATATGTAAGTATGTATATATTCGAATCGCGTGGACTTCACAGCGGTCAACCAAACGGGCTATAATTTATTTCTGTAAACACCGAAAGTCGTCAAAATGCCAGCCGTTCATACAATGTCATTTGCTTTCATATTTATAGTTTACATACGTACATACGTAAAATTACGGATACATCTGTAAGAGAGGATTACGAAGATTCGATAATCTCTGGCGATCTTTCATTCCTTTGATGATGTGATTCGAGAATGAAGAGTTAAGGAAATTCCGGTTAATATAATCTATTTGTTTTGGCAACCAATTATTCACGATATACACGTAGTACGTTGATCGTGTTGTAAGTCCTATCAACAATAGGACTTCGTGTATTTGACCGACTTTCACTTTCAGCATTAAAAGCTTTTTAGTTTCCTTGACGGTTCTAGGACATCATACAGAAGTCATATAGACGAGTTCATTATTTTGATTTTGATATTACATTGACTTCGAGATATTTTCATTGTGTAATTTAATCTAATCATAAAACTAGAAATTAATGGTAAGATGTAATCCTAAGATTCTTTATCAACGGAGAACAATGAGAAGGTACGAGATGTCGATTTGGTAAAAAAAAAATCAGCTCTCTCTCTTTCTCTCTCTCTCTCTCTCTTTTTATGTTAGGCCAGCGGGAACTTACGAAAAGGATTTTCGGACTCCCATCTTTCAGACTGTTCCCATTCTTTGTAAAAATAACCCGTACGAATTGGGTCAGACGGAATGAAAAGCTGGCCGGTGCTCGGTGAGTGATATATAATCGCACGCACCTTGAAAAATCCTCGTACGATGTGTTACTCGATCTCGCTATTAAAACTATAAATAAAGCAAAAGGAGTGTAACGAAACAAAGATTCGTCGAACGCGTTCATTCGCGTCCGAATAACATACGTAGTATGTCGTCCAACGATATTTTTAGTGTAAACTTTCTGGGGACGACTTTTTGTTTCTCTCAAAAATCAACACATCGTATAAAAGTGTGTATACATACACATACACACGTACGCGCGAACTTTATATACGTGTTATTTTTATTTTTCTCAGACATGAAAATTTTCACACTGAAAGCAATGATGATAGAAATCTCATGCGGCATTTCGCGTTAAAACGTGCTAGTAAAAGAGTGAAGTAGTAATAATAAAAATGTCTTGAACTCGTCACGGAAGTTAATTTCACGTGAAAGAAAATCATAACCGTGAAAAGAGGACATGCGATAGAACGGATCACGTAAAGCTTCCGGATTTAACGTGCCTAACACACACTGCTATCGATCATATACTTCAGTTTAAAATATAAAAGCAAGACCTTCTGTAAGACATACAGTATATACACACACGGAGATGTGTTACATATATATATAGCAGAGAGGAGACAGATGAGGGTTCTCGTGAATGAAGGAAAAGTCAGCCGGACATATCGACTTTTCTCCCTGGTTTTACATTTATATCTCTATATTTATATACACTTAACTTTCATTTATATGCATAATATACACACTTATATATGTACATACCTGTATATGTATGGGAATAATAAAACGTGTCGCGTTCGCACGTGCTCGATCACGTTCAAACATCACGACATACCATTTTAAGGGAACTCTCAAAAGACACTTTGGAGGGCTAGGGCTTGTTCGAGGTAGGGATCGATGCATTATGCAACAAGTAGTTAGTCTTAAGTGCAATCGCCGTTATACTTCCTCGACCTCGAGGTTCGGCATATAGCGATTACATGGGTGTCGTTCTAATTAAGGATCAAAAATTCCAGATAAGTCGTTAGCATCGTGCTCAACAGCTGATTCTTCCACTATCGTTTCGTAAATCTAATTCCAGGATAACGAATTGATTATCACGATATTTTGTATATATATATATATATATATATATATACATACGTATCCGAAAGATCATTCCATTGATTTGATACAAATTAATCCAAGAAAATATATAATTATGATTCTTCTATGATCACTTTGTCAAATGATCGTCCTATGCTTGATCGATCTTGAATGAAATATTATAAGTCAACATTGTTGAACATATACGAAATAAAAATGTTAATGTGCAAATCATAAGTGATATATGCAATAAATGTACATGTACATCAAAAGTTCTCCGCGATATAATATCGCGAATCTCGTTACTATTTTCATTCCTTACATAATTTAAGACACCACGATACCGTGGTACGTCGATCTCTAGACATGGTAAACTCAGCAGTATATCCTTGGTTCTCTCTCTCTCTTTCTCCCTCCCTCTCTCTTTCTCTTTCGCTCTTCGCTCTTCGATGTTAAATACAAATAATGAAAGTAGAGACTCTATACGTATAAATAAACATAAAGGTCATAAAAGTATACTCGGCAAGTGATCCTTGAGAGAAAGAAATAAACTTTCACATAAAGATATTTTTTTCTCCCTCGACAATAGTGAATAGATTAGTTATATTCTGTCTTTATTGTACTCCGCGATTTTCTCGTAAAATCAATTTATAATATCGGTCATAACCGTGTTAAATCTTGAACTAGTTTTTAAATAATCTCCCTTGTAACGCGAACTAACTTACAATTAGGTTTAATCGAGAGGTTAATAAGGTTCCGTCTATAACGTAATACTGGTAGGAAGTCGAGTCTATTATGACAGAGAAGCACGTGCTGCTCGAAAACTGATCAAGAGTTTTTTTTATAGAAATGAAATTCACTAGTTGCTTTCGCACTTCGTACTACGATTACTATGATTAACACGTATCTTGCGAAAATATCGTAATAAATTCGTAGGAACAAAATATCGGTTTTTCTTTTTAAAAAAAAAAAAATAGAATAGGCAACAGAAAAGGCAAACAAAAAACAGAGAACAATAACACGGTATTCCATGTGATTTCATTACATAAGTTGTCACGATATAATTATCTCATGGTTTTTCTTTGGAATATTTTGATTTTTAAAAAATGTTTTTTTTTATAATGAAATGTTGGACCTAACCTCAAATCCTCTCCCTCCTCCCTCTCCCTTTCTCACTATCTCACTCTCTCTATCTCTCTCTCTCTCTCTCTATCTCTCTCACACTCTCTCTCTCTGTTTTTCTTTGTCTCTTGTTTTCTTGTTCTATCGTGAAAGAAGAGAAATAAGTGTGAGAATTATCGATATAAACAAAGAGATATAGAACTCACCAATATGGAGCTGTGCGTTCCGAGATGACTATACTATCATAGGCATGTCGCCAGCTCGTCAGCATTTCACAGATATTAAGTGATTAAAAAATGTGGAATAAAAGGGTCCTAAGGAAAATGCGCGCACGCACACTGTTGCACGCACGCTACTAACCAGCGAGTGAACAAGTGAAAACATACACAATGTCGCAGCCCGCGCGTGCTTACGAACGCTCGCAATCGCCGCGCAAAACTGTCTCTTGCCCCAACACGTCTCCCCCCCTCTCCAACCACTAGCCGTGCGCATCGGACAGGTAAGACCGGTGTTCGAGGAGAGGGAATAACATCGAAGAGTTTGAGGGTAGGGACGAAGAATACGAGAACTTGTGATGACGTTACTTATGCTAACATTCGTTTGCTCTTTTTTGTCTCTTGTTTGTTTCTTTCTTTTTTTCTTTTTCTTTTTTTTTTTTTTTTGTTGTTTTTTTTCTTCAAGGCCTATAATTATTTTCATAAAAATTTGCATTAACCATAAACTTAATTCATTTTTACAAATGGATACTATACCTTGCACAGCTGCCATTCATATTCATATCGTATTTAAATTCGGCTACGCTCTGCTATACCCTTTGTAAAATAAACATTCTCCGCATTTGCTCTGTAGACGTTCACTGTATGTATTATTTATTATTAAAAACGGCTTGGCTATATGGCGCGAAACGACGCCATCTTCGTAATCCAAATACATCCTACTTCAGATCGAAGAGCAGTATGAACAACGGCCGTTAATAGATGGCGGCACCTAACAAAAAAAAATGAAATTATTTTTTCAACAGTTTAATCGTTGGTGTAGCAACTGACGATTCCTTTCGTCTGAACAGTGATTATTTTCCGAAGAATTAATAATTATTATTTTTATATATATTAGCGATTAAGACTTATTTCGAGATATTTTTCTACTTGTATATGTGTGTGTGCGTATGAGAACGTGTCCTAACGATTGTTAGAACTACAAAGTTTATAAACGGAACGTAAACTTTAATATAGTTGTTAATATTCTTTGTACATTCTTCAATGAATTAATCGTGTACGAAAAGAAAAGTCGTGCTTTTTTAACCGGCAGGAACATCGCAGCAAATAAACAAAATGTCAATCTGTATTTAAAAATGGCCGCAGACCGGACTGCTGTTAGATCAGTGTTCTAAAGTCGCAGCCAATGTACTGCTGATCATTGCAACGAATGCGTCAATGGCCTAACTTTATTTATAGTAATCAATTCTTTTTATTACCCTGCCAACTACTTTGACGTAAGACATTCTTGGATGTAGTTACATATTTTCAAAGTGGTCAATCTATCGCTCGAAACATTCCTTTCTTCAGTTGTAAATTCGTTTCACTCTTCGGTGTATGTGGACATTTTCTTTATAGCCACATTTAAGAAAATAATACGATGTAAGTTTCATTTATATTATGGACCGCTGGTGTACGACACTTCAATAAAAATTGTGTTTTAAAGTATATGACCGATTGTACGAAGACATACAAAAAGAAGATATGTCGTCAGGCATGAACGATGGTCCCCGTAACACAGGCACTCTTCCAAAAAGTAATAGAAGAAGCGACAGAAACAGAGAACGATCCGCCGCTAATCAACAAATGGCTAATCGTTCTGCTTATCACAGACATGTACAACAGCATTCTAACAATTTGGTACTAATCTATATACTATCTATAGTTAATAAATTTTATTTAATATATTCTTATAGTTTCATTGCATATATAATGAAAAAGTTAGAGAACAACTATATATAGCTTTCTTGATATTAACTATAAGTATACTGGCCATGTAAGAATCAATAAAAGCATATAGTAGAAGCTGTTTTTTCTAATATTGGAATGTAACCAATAGAAGACTATGTTTCTGCTTATTTTATGCCAGCCATACTTTACTATTTAGGATGTAGTCTATTAATATACTGTTGAGTAGTGGGGTGATACTTGTTCTAAGAATACAATATGTGGAAAGCTGTTACTTTAGCGTGGTTGAGTCGTCTGTACTGAGCTGTCCTAGACTTCGTGTAAATTGTAATAGTTCAATTAGATTTGGATATTTAAAACTAGAATTTAACTTGGTTGTTAGTTCCAGCTTGATTGGCAACTTGTAAGTGAAAGAGGGCCTTTAAGAACGACAAAAAATAGCAATACCAGATCAGTTTCATCACTTCCTTCTACGTCTTATCAGGAAATATCCGAGTTTGGTAGGTGTCCAGAATTTTCTAGAAAATAATTATTCTAACGAGTTTTATCACTATGTTATATAATATTTTTTAATACAGTATCACATAGTGGTGGACGACATTGCAATTATTCGACTGAGGATTGTACATCTTGGCCAAAAATGGTGTTACCAACGGAATCTCAGGCACAGTCACCCTCATGTTTGCAGGGAAGTAAACCAACCAATGTTGATAAAATGGTAATAACAATTTCATTTTGTTATATATGATCTTTACATAATAATAAACTTTATAAATCTATTAAGAAACAAATTTTTCACTAAAAAATTAAATATCTCTTTAGCCTGATAGAAATCAAGTGGAAAGTCGTTTAAATCAAATTCGTGATTATATTGGAATTACTTCAACGATGATGGACTCACTTAGTCAATCTAGTGATCCAGTAAGTATAACAGATTTTTAACTATTGAAAGCATGCTACATTTTTTCTTTTTTACTCAAACATTTCTCCATGTTCATTGTCCACTATAAATCTACTGTAGCGAGCTCAAACCCAGAATGAAAAATTAAGCAGAATGGTGGAGGACCTTCGTGACAGTGAAACAAAATTGGCGAAACTTTTGGAAACATATCACAATCATGGGATTACAAATCAGGTTATTGGCACAAAACTGTAACATGACTTTAAATAATTAATATCAATGGCATGCTCTTCTCATTTAGTAATAATATGAACCGCAAAAGCAATTGAAAGAATATTTTTTATTTTAATATTTATATATATAGAGAGATTCTACTTCTTATTTCTTATATACAATCTCCGCCTCAATTTATTATCTATTGACAATCGGTTAAATAAAATATTTTAATCCAGATTATACGTACACGCAAAACTTATACTATTATAAACTTGAATTTGTTTCAAAAAAAATATGTTTGGTTCAATTTTCTTGTTTTATTATTTCAGAAATATTTGACATATATATATATATATAACTTTATAAATATCAAACTTAATTTCTATATTTTTAGATTATGAATAGTAAAATTTATATGACTAAGATCTTGGATATACGCGTTCCTTCTTCTTAATTTTTGAAATGTTCGAGAGTACCGGGCACCACTCATGTAGCTTTTGTGTCGTCGATTAGTGATATTATTCCCCTTCTACTATGGATCTTTTATTTAATTTCTTATGTCATTAAATTCACGTTATTTATTTCTTCTCATGTTGCTGCGCGATTTCTAAGCGTGACGATTCTTGCCTCTATCCCGTAATCTGTTTCTAGATTGTAGGATTCGTGGAAAGAGTTGGGCCCTTGAGTGGTCTGGATTGGGGGGGGGGCATTTCTCACTTTTGGAGCAACTATTCTGGAATACTCCAGAATGCTCCACAAAAATGTCTATATACAACATTAGGAATGGAGGTGCTCGTCCCTTCACTTGGCCATCATGCAGCAACAAATTATCAAATATCTATATGACTCTTATTAATCATAATTTTATATTATTTTATCACAGAATGGCGATAGTGGAAAAGAGGATGGGGACGAAAATACTGATACCAGTAGAGAAATGATATTACGTAGAAAAATGGAGGAATCTCAAAGAAAACTTGTACAATTGCAGGAATATCATGCAAATTTAGTTGGAATGCAACATCGTGTTAGGGAAAGATTAAATGAAGCTCGACAAGCCCAACAAGTTTTATTGCAACAAGAAAATCAAGCTGCTGGAACTTCTACATGGGAAGGCAATAATCGTTTGGTTCCACCATTACCAACAAATGTTGAAGAATTACAATCAGAGACAGCTGCATTAAGAGGTAAACTTACTCAATTACAGAGCAAGAAAAAGCATATGGACCATCTTTTAGCTGAATTACAAGTTGTGGAAATGTCAGACAGAGCCAGTTGTGTTAGTATGTTTTATTATGTGATTTTATTTTGATAAAAAAAAAGTTTTATCCTATTATAATTTTTTTCTTTATATTTAGAGCTCTGATGGCTCTAGAAATGTGACTAGAGATAAAGCAGCAGAATTGGAAGCTATGAAAGCACAACTCAATCACTTAAAAGCTTTAATGGAAGAAGCTACAAGAGTCAGAGAATGTCTAGATTCTACATCAGAGCCTGAACCTGATGTGGATGTTAATGGTGAAGGAGCAGAAGAAAATGAATCCCAGGAAGAAGGTGCTAGTTTATGTAGCTCGAGTAATGCATTGGAAAATCAAATTGATAATGACGATGTAACTCGTGAAAAAACTAGGAATTCTAGACACAGACCTACTGTTGAAGAAGTTCAGGTATGAACACAATAAGTGATTCATTGATAAAGTATCATATTAAACAAAATTATATGTTTTATTATTTACCTATTAGGCTGTTACAAGAGAACTGAAAGAACAATCTGCATTATTGCAAGCAACTCGAGCGGAGTTACAGCGTTTAAAACAACCATTAGTAACTTCTACTATTCATTCTCCACCAGTATCTATTTTTCCTGGATCCACACCACCTCCTTCATTGATAGGAGTTAATATTGAAAAAAAGCAAAGCAATAATATTAGTGATATACAACCAGTTCAAACAAAAAGACGCCAGATAGAAGATTTTGTCAAAAAAGTAATCTACGTATTTTTTATATTGTTATATTATTAATCATAACTATACGTATCTGACTTTAATCTCGTCACTAATTTTTTTTTAATTAATTTTATTATGTATTGAAATATAGGATCAAGGTCAAACATCTAGTATTAATCGCAATGTCGGTAATACAGATCTGAATAGTCACAGAAGTTCTAGTTCACGTATTAGTCATACAGGTACACCTACAAATGTGTGGCCTCCGATTGCTACTGCAGGCAAGTATGAATTATCTTAAAAATCAAATATTAGTTTTTATTTAATTTAATATCTATATAGGTGGTTCTGGTGAACAAAATATAGATGAAATGTTAGACAATTTGATGGATATTGGTCCTCAAACAACAGCTATCGAAAATGGATTTTCAGGAAATTATTGGGGATATCCACCACTACCTATGAATCAATCACAACATGGTAATATAACAAAGATTTTTATTAATCATTTTTATCAAATGAAATATTTAATTAATAATTATTAATTCATTGATACCTATTATTTTAACATAGGTTCTGCGGAGTATTATCACAATTTGTTATTAAATTCTCAAGTGCAGCAACTCCAAGTACAACAACTTCAAGTAATGGGTACAACTATACAACAATGCTGTCAATTATTGTGGGTACAACAACGGGAATTGCAATCTATGCGTACAGCAATTACTCAGTTGCAATTACAGTTAAGACAATCTCAAGCAGTACAAAGAAGCAATAATTCCGAAAATCAGGAAGAATATTCTAATCTAAGCCGCAGTGTGCATCATCTTGCTGATACATTAGATGCAGCATTACCTCCAAGTTCTTCTTTACCAAATCTTGTTTCATTACCTAATACTTCTCCTGCACTTTCTCATTCAGTAGTAGGTACTAATTCTCAACAACATCAACAACAACAATTGAACAATCAAGTACCACCTGGAAATAGAGCAAACAACTACTGGGATAACTTTCGAAGGTAATCAAAGCCTTATATACATAAATTTAGCAGAAAAAATATAAATTATAGGATTACAAAAAAAAAAAGAAAAAATAATTCAAATTTTTAAGAATTATATTTATTGAGATTTATATACGTATATATGGTGTAACAAATGACTAATTGTAAGACCTTATTAACGTTTGAGTAAAGTTTTACATGATTTTGAATCATTATAAAAAATATCCATCAAAGTATATGTTATTTCTAACAGAAATTTATCAACACCATTGAGTTAGTACCTCCTCACTGACAAGGTTGCACATTATCATCTTTTGTGTTTCTTTATATCTAATGTATTATCATATTTAATAATAAATTCCACGATCTATACTTTTTACTTATTACTTTCCCCTTTTACTTATTATTGAAACCATTTGCACCAAGTATTTGTCATTTGTTTAGTTACAAGCACTGTGGTTAATGATCACAATACTAATTGGTATTGTGGAAAATACATTTTTTAGGAAAATACGTTGGTAGGTAATACAAGGGTATGTAATTGAATTGCCAACGAATTTTTCATAAAATAGGATGTTCCATCAGTTTAATTATAACCATTAATAATGTGCATGTAATTAAAATTATAATCATAATAAATTTTTGTGATGGTGATCATTATACTAAACAGGAATGTGTTGTAATTCTGATGAAAACTAGATTTGTTATAACTACTGAGTTTTTTTAGCATTATAAACATGCTTTTAAAAAAAAATAATAATTGTACTTATACTGCATTTTCAATTTTTTCAGTTACTCGAGACAAAACTTACTCTCTGGGAGTGCGAAAACAGTAACTGATTCTACTACAGCATCCATTTCAAATTCTACTACTTCTGCAAATAGTGCAAGCAGTGCAGTTCACACTTCTCTTGGGTACGTAATTATATTGTAATAAGTAATAAATATATATGCCTTCTTTTGAATTAATCTATAATATCTTTTTGTTTTCAGGAAGGATAAACGAAATCGCGAACAGGGAACAGACAATTTACCTTTACCATCATTAATGATAGCAGAAACACAGTATTCGTTAAATCTCCAACAACAATCTAATTTACAGCAACAAGAAAGAGAAAATACTACAATGAGAAGTAATATCATAACAAATGAAGTATCACAAGTTGACAATTCTGGAGAAGAAGCCCATAGCTCATTTAGACTCCCACATGCAACTAATGATGAAAATTTTTTACATAATTTAAGGTAAATTATAGTTAAATAATTATAAAAAATGTTTATAAATTGATAAAACTTTAACAAATTTGTCATATATGTCTAAACAGTCCTGAAATGAGAGAAGTAATTAGGTCACTCGTTGTAGCTAATAAGAAGAGACCTGACAATTTAGTAACAATTTTAAAAGAGATTACGGCTATAAGCGAAGACAAAAGACTTCCTCTTTTATTGATAAGTCTCCGTTTCTTGCAAGATACACAACCACTACAAAATGCTCAGGTATAAATATCTTTTTATATTTGCATAATTTTAATATTATAAAATATCTTTTTTTTTTTTTTTTTTTTTTTTATGTCTACATTTTTTATTTTATTCAAACTCTTTCCCGTTGAAGTGCAGAGTATATCCAGTGTAATATAAATAAAAGATAAGTTACGGAATAAAGTTTCTAGTAATAATCCAGATAATCCTATGGATTAAGATTACCAAGTTATAATTAATTGAATGTACGTCACGGCGTTGTGTGAACGAAAATAATTCGAAACGAAAGAATATCTGCGCCGACAACTGTTACGATGGGAAAGAGTTAAATTAATTGAGATTCATTAAAAATTAATTAATTAACATATGTAAACAGAATGAAGCAGCTGATCAAACAGGGAGTGATAGTTGTCGATCAAGTGACGAAGATTCAGACGTGGGTGCTATATTAGGTTTCAATTTGGAAAATCAGTGTTCATTAAATGAGTTAGTTGCATCAACTCATGCTGGTTCTTCATCATCTCCTATGGCACAAGTTCCATTAATAGATCGCTTAGAAATACTTGTAAGTAGCTATTAAAACATATCTAAAAAAAAGTTTATTTTTATTCCATGCAAAATATAAGAATTTAATATATTCTGTGTTTAGATATAAAGAAATAATGTTATGTATACTTATTCATTATGTTTAGACATCGAGTTCTCCTGACAACGACAATGCTTCTGCTTCAGCATCTGCTCTTAAACCAGGTTGCAATGAAGATTTAGCAGAAGCTGATCAATCAAGATCTGAATCTTCTGGCAATCAACAAGTAAATTATTGTTACATTAATACAAAAGAATTTTTATATGAAATGTTTAATTTTAAATGTTTCTCATAGATTCATCACAATGAAGAAAATAATGAACAAATGCAAGACGATGTGACATTATCATTGGGAGCAGCCTTAGGGACTTTAGAAAGTGCCCTAGTAGAAAGTGATGAAGATGAAACAACTGCAAAAGATGAACATGACAGAGGCAAATTAACTACTAGACGATACCGTCAGTGTTATTAATCAGTGACTGTATAATAAGTATTTATTTCATTATATTTACTATTGCAGAGTTTTATGAACTTTCAAAAGCTGCATAATATATAAAAGCTTCAATATTAATTAAAATACTGTGTATGTATTTTATTTTCTATATAAATATCAATATTTATGGAAAATAAATTACATACACATATTTAAGCAATTGAAAGCCAATCTAATTAATGAGGTAAATTTTTTGGTAATATTTAAGCAGTGAAAGTTGTCTTTATATTTAATACTTCATGTTCAGTATGCATTCAAGGATGTATACTACAGGATATATTTAACAAAAAAATAAACTTTTATCTATCAAAAAGTAAATATTTATTTTGATCCACACGAACAGAGCAATGACATATTGGGGAGAGGATATAAATATGTAACAAAGAATATGGTCTTCAATACAAATGTAATGTGAAAAGATATGAAAAACGGTTTAAGTTAAAGAACCTAATTAAAATTCCGTTTCAATATCATGTTTTGCAAATTGTTGTTGTCTATAATGATGATATATGGAGCATCCATGAGTCTCGAACAATAATTCCCCAAGTTCCACACTGCTGTCACTCGACTTAGAACCATTGCTTGGTGATAAATGTCTATAATCTGCATTACATATTAAACTATGATTACCTGCTGCCCTGCAGCAGCTTTCAGTCATAACCAAGGAATGATCCAAGGTTTTATCGTTGATAGAATTTAAGCATAATGACGTTGACTCATAATGCATTGTGGCCAATCCATAGTTCTTTGCATTCCCTGTACCATAGTAAACGCAGCTGCCTCTGAAACGAAACCCACTAACTTATCAACTAATTTGATTAGTAATCTCCTATGCCATCCATTGCATCGGTAGATTGTATCCTTACCAGTACAAAAAGACCAAACATATTAATAGTTTCACAAGGTTATGAAAAAATTTTGCATCTATCTTTTCCACCACATACCATTTACCCACTGTAAAGTAGAAGGCAGGATGCAACAGGCTTTAAAATAAATTCAATGTCTGGGTCAACTGCAAATATCTGTAGTCAGATGTAAATACAGTAGCCCGTAAATGAAAGCTAATTTGATATTTTCCTTTCCAAGGTAATATGTAAACGGTAAATGTTAAAAATTTTATTGTGAAAATTAAGTGCATAGCATTTGGTACACATTCATCTATCTTATGTATACGTGTATACATAAGTAACTTTAAGTGCAAATAATTTTTAAATGTGCAAAAATGTATAATATAATGAAATTTTTACGACATACAGTGACTAAAATATAATAGCAAGCGTTTGAATAAGCTTGTCAAATATTTCAATTACATTGAATAATAAATATTAATGTTTTCAAACAAAGTTCCTCCGTTTAAATAATCTCCCGCGTCGAGAAAATAGATTCGAACAGAGACCTCTAACAAGGATTGTTTGAAATACGTACGAATACGAATACGAATTGGAACAAGACACCGCTACTATTTATTAACGGACGACTAATAATATACGCATGTTCTTCCTTACTATCACTTAATGTGCAAGCAGTTGTTAAAATTTAAAACGTACTCTCATTGCTCGAGATTCCCAAAAACATATAACTTTCCTACCTTTACGACATTTTTTCAATTCTATAGTTGAACCGCTATCGTTATTGGATCGTTTCCGGTTCCTGCGTCGCGTCGTGTCGGCGCCATGGACCGCCTGTTGTTGCTCCGTCGATGATAAACAATGGTATTGCTGTCTATTGTCGACCTCGTGCCACCTCCTCAACGACGTCTCTGGAATCACGTAATGGTTATTCAGACGGCATGACGCCGCAGAATAGTCATATTCATCATCATCCGTTTCCATAGCTGAACCGTAATGGTTACTCGCGATACTAGGTGCACTGCTGTCGCTATTACACTCATTAATATGATCAAACATATTTTCTCTTGTACAGAGAGGTACGTAACCGTAATACGCGCTAGACGATACGTAAGACGCCATCCTCGTGTTATATAGAGCGTCGCTCGCAACCGCCATTTTTCATAAAATTGTTTTCAAAACAAATTCAAAGCTAAAGATAATATATTCGTACTACTGATCCTAGTACAACGCGGGAATGCTAATTTATACGTATTTGTCGAAGAAATAAAAAAAACACCACACAACGATATTATTTCACAACACTCAACCGAGGAGGCGCGATGAATGAGGCTCGCGTCCAATACCGAACATACTCGAAGTCTGCTCGATTCTATTCGGGCTTATTCGTTTTTAGTCGGTTAGTTTCACTTCATTTGTTTATCTCCCCTCACTTAGAATGTAATTCCTTCGGCGACACAAATTTTCCAATCACGAAAAAATTACATTAATAATTATTGTCATTTGTTTTCAAAATTATTATTATATATGTTTGTAATTTTTTCCAATTCAGAAAGAATCAGCCTTAAGTATATTATAATAAAAAGATTTTTCAAACTGAACTCGATTAAATTTTTAACAGCACTGTTACTTTGCACTTATTAGGCGACACCTATAGGTTTGGCAAAAATGATTACGCTTTATTATTAGATCCAAGTTAAACATACTTTCTTTTATATATTGCATGAGTCAGACAACGTTATATCATTAAGAGTAATTCATAATACTCATGTTAAATGAGTACTTTACCGTAATCTATTCTTTTAAAACAATAATCCTGTATAAATTTATATACTGAAACAGAAATCGAGTAGAGAAAATTGTTTAGAATTTAATTCAAAGAATTTTAAACTACGAAAATATTTACTGTTTTTAGGCATTACTATTGTATTACTTTGAATCGATTTTAACAAATAATAGTTTTATTCAGGTTGAGCATGTATTTAGTCCGTAGTTATGAAGGTTAATTCCTTTTTTTTTGTTTCTTAAATTAAATTAAATTAAATTAAATTAAATTAAACAAATAATGTTTACTTTAATGGAAGCAAATATGTAAAGATATAAATATACCTAGTATAACTATATGATAATTGAAAAGTGATTGGATCGATATTTTCGATAGAATTAATTTATTGACAAATTAAATAATAGTTTTTTTTTTTTTTTATTATTATGTATCATAGAACTTATATTAAAAAAAGTTTATGAATATTGCAATTCTTGAAAATAATTAAAGAAATGAAAGTATTTTGTAACGAACATGTCGAGGTCGATAAGATAGAGTTAAAATAGCATAGGAAGTGATGTATACAGAAAAGAAGAAAACTGGATGTCCCTAGTGGACAATGCTTTAATCATTATTTTATTTTGACCTTCTGCTGGTCTCACGATGCGAACTTGAGTCAGTTAGAAAACGACTAATGATAAATAAAATATGTGTTTTGTTCCTCTAATATTTATAATTCCTTGTTACTTATTTTTTATACTTTTATTATATCTTTATCATATCATTGTTACAAAAAAGACTGTTAAAACAATTAATAATTTTGTTACTGATGGAAAATTCCACAATTTTATATTTACAGCTCCATCTGGTATCTATTGTTTAGGAATTATTCGTTACTAAATTGTCATAAGACTCCATCTTGTACTTGCGTATGTATAAACGAAAGAAATTTGATTTTTATTGTGATAGTAATTCGAAAGATATTTTTCTTTTAATATGTTTTCTAGAAATATAACACGATTATTATTTATACAGAAAAATCTCCTTAAGCGCAATGCACGTAATTTTTCAAGAATTTTAGATATCATTTTGGAGAAACCTGTGGGAAAGAGTACAAAAGTACAGGTTAGCTTCCCATTGTTATATGTCCTTAATTATTCTCTTGCATAATAGAATTCTGTTAATTATGAATTTTCGAAAATCGATCAATCATCATATATATTAAACATTTTCCTTTAGATTATATCTAGTTTTTTTCTTTTTTCTTTTTTTTTTTTTTTTTTTTTTCTTAATCCATATTTAATATATTACTATTAGAAAGAATCTCTTAATAGTCAACAAATATAGCATTTTTATTCAGGGATGGGTATACGCGATCAGGAAAATGAAAAATTATATTTTCTTTGATGTTAATGATGGATCAACCAATGAAATGCTCCAGGTTGTTATACCTAAATCTTCTAAGCCAATTGATTTAACTTATGGAAGTAGTATTAATGCAGAAGGTATATTGACTTTAACACCTAATGGTAGATTGGAATTACAAGTAAATGAGACACACGTTATTGGTACATGTGATGTTACTAAAGGATATCCATTACAACCAAAGAAACCTTATGATGCAGAATATTTAAGACAATATTTACATTTGAGGCCAAGAGCACAAAAGTTCAGTAGTTTATTACGATTACGTGATATAGCTACTGCAAATATTAATAATCATTTTAGAAGTAGAAATTTTATACATATTCACACGCCAATAATAACTTCTAATGATTGTGAAGGTGCAGGTGAAGTTTTTATTGTAAGACCTGATTGCAAAGTTCTTGAGAGTATGAAGAAAGATGGTATGTCATTAGATGAAATTTATTTCAATTCTAAAGTATATTTAACTGTATCTGGACAATTACAGTTAGAAGTTCTTGCAAGGTGATTAAAAATATATAAATGATGTATTATTATTACTTCCTGCATATAAAATTTTAGATATTTATAAATATTCAGGTATTTTTAGGACTCTTTCAAATGTATATACTTTTGGACCTACATTTAGAGCTGAAAATTCAAAGTCAAGATTGCATTTATCAGAATTTTATATGGTAGAAGCTGAAAAAGCATTTGTTTCAAATATTGAAGAAATAGCAGAAGAAGTTGAACTTTTAGTGAAAACTGTAACTAAAGATATGCTTGATCATAATCCCCTTGATTTCCATCATATAGGTGCCACTGAACCACAGTGGTTAAATAGCAAATTTGGACACATGACTTATGATGAAGCAATAAATATTTTAAATGATCATGCAGTTGAATTACAGCATCCTATCAAATATGGAGATGCGTTATCCAAGAAACATGAACTTTTTTTAGTAAAATATAATAATAATGTTCCTCTTTTTGTTATAAATTGGCCAAAAGAGGATAAACCTTTTTATATGAAAGAATGTTCAAATGATTCTTCTAAGGTAAGATAATATAATGATACAGTAAGTAATATTTAATTATTAAGAAATGATAGACATACTTGTTTCTGGATTTATAAATTTGATTCAAAGGTTGCAGGACTGGATCTTTTAGTACCAATTGTTGGAGAATTAGTTGGAGGAAGCAT
The DNA here is from genome assembly GCF_910589235.1 of Vespa crabro. NCBI lineage: Eukaryota > Metazoa > Arthropoda > Insecta > Hymenoptera > Vespidae > Vespa > Vespa crabro. The sequence goes on along the minus strand of NC_060958.1, from coordinate 10,657,814 downwards.
TCGCGAAGATAATTATGAAAAGTTGAAGTTAAAATTACCTTCTAATCATAATTTATCATGGTATTTAGAATTACGTAAATATGGCAATGTATCTACTGGTGGTTTTGGGATGGGTTTTGAAAGATTTCTGCAATGTGTCTTGGGAATAACAAATATTAAGGATACAATTCCTTTTCCAAGATGGCCACATAATTGCAGTTTATGAATAAAAGTTGCAGGATTGTTGTTGGTTTACTTCTCACATAATAGAACTGCTTTCCATATAAGTGGAAAGCAATTCTAGATGCAAGAATTATAAGTAAAACAAAAATGATAAAAATATTTTAATGGATGAAAACGAATAATCGTATTAACGGACAACATTCAATGATGCATTACAAAAATGATAATTTTACATAATTTTTTTATTATCAATAATTTTATACAAAATCTTTATTTATTTTAGGTTTTCTCGTAATTCATTATCATATTAGTTTTTTTTTTTTTTTTTTTCTTCAAACATTATTAGTAAAATTTGTCGATAGTACTCAATTTCTTTTGCAATATATGATATAACAAGTTTGAAATAAGTATTTCTAAACAGTAAAAAATCTAAGATGGAAAATGTGATGAGATTTAACAAGTCATCTTTATTTTTAAAAAATTCTTTATTGAATATTGAGATAGATTTTCAACTAAGTTAGACTAATTTTTTAGCATTTTTTTTTTTTTTATTTCTCCAAGTACTCCTAGATATGGCTAAAAATCCAAATCACTAATTAATTACGCTGCAACTGTTATCATTATAAAGGATATTATAGAGGTTACTATAGGATAATAAGTAACGAAAGAGGAAGTCAAAACCCGAATAATCAACAAGTCTTCTTTTATACAACAAAATAATGACTCTAGTACTAATTTTTGTGTCTTACCTAATCTCATCGTGATCATATCATTGTTGAAAGTATGTACAATGCAACAGACAATCACATATCACACAATTTGTACATTTTTAACAATTGATTCGGGCAAATTCGATTCTTTATAAATAATCCTGTTAGGTGCAATGATTTTTGTGTATAGTTCCACGAAGCACCTCTTAAACGAACAGTAATTTTATAAATTAACCTATGCAGAATTAGTAGTTTACAAAGTACAAACGGTACGAAATTCTCAATAAGTCTTGTGCAGACCATCGTAAATCTTCATGACATTTCTAACTTTGTTGACATGTCACGAATTGTGATTGCACTCAATACTATTAGGAATGCTACATCACCTTATTACTTCACTTCAATCATTTCACTTGCATCATACACATGCAACTTTTCTTTCACACTACATATAACGGCAAATATTCATACATACATTCACACTTGCACATATTACAAAGTATTCTTAACTCTTACGACGTGATGTTTTTTACTTCGTAGTCGACAGTGATAAATGAAATATTATCGTGTATCATGATACACGTATTAAAATTTTTACCTAAAATTTTGAAATGAAGGAAAAAAAAAAGAAAAATATATAAATAACAATGTCAAGGTATGGCTATTATTGTACGCACGATATCAAAATATTTAAATAAACATTTCACATCATGTCGTACGAGCCGCACAAAAGGTGTGATATACAATATACGAACTTAATGTAAAAAGGTGTTATGAATAAATCAAACTCCTTCGCGAACACATACTTCACACAAACCACTAGGGTGTCCACAGATTCGCGTAAAATATTTTACAGTTACTATTTACATTATTGAACAGAGTCCAGATAATTCTTGTCCCTTTTCTACGGGAGGTAAGGTAGATAATTTTCTACCCAGTAAAGTGGGTTTGATAGAAGCAGGCACTAAAGGCTCTGTATGTTCTTCAATTTGAGGCTCTACAATTTGTTTCTCCTTTGGTTCTTCAGGTTCCTTGCTAGTATTCAAGGGCTTCGTAATATTAATTTTAATACGGGATGGAGCTGTTGGTAATGTCGCTGGGGTAGAATCCAATTCCACATTTCCATCAATAGAACTTTTCACAGCTGCATATGTTGTATCTACTGTTGCGTGCTCACTTACTATGCTCTCTTCTGGATCTAGTAAAACAATCTCGTTAAAGACTCGATATATAATAATAAATACAAATTTCATTAAAAAAAACTAATGTTTTTAGCTAAGGTACCATTTTTAGAAATAATCAAGTACAATCTATATACAAATTTAAATCCTATTTTTTTTTTTTTTTTTATGTATGGTAAATGAATCCTTTCAATATTAAATAATACGTACCTGGCTCAGGTTCTGTAGGTTCTTCTTTAATATCTACATTAGTAAAGTCAAATTGTTCTTCTATTTGTTCCTCGATTTCATCTAAAGGTTCTTCTTTGATTTTTATATTTTCGAACGAATTACTTTCGATTACTTCACTTTGAGATTTTTCTTCGTCCGTTCGTAAATGTATATCTATTTTTTCTAATTCTTCTATGTTTAATTTGTCATTGTCTGTATTCTCGATCTTTTCATCCTCCATTTTTTCATCTTGCTGTTGATTTTCTATATTTTCTAAACTCAGGTGATCTTCTGAATCTTCAATTTCAGGAGTTTTTTGTTCTTCTGTAAGCACTATATCCTCTCGTTCAGCAATCGATTGTTCAACAATGTCACTTTCTACTTTTGAATCTTGAATTTTAATTTCTTCTACAATAGATTCTTCTATACCACTTTTCTTTTCATCTTCCATTTCTCCGATCGTTTCCTCAAGTGCCAAAGCAGTTTTTTCCAGAGCTCTCTAAAGTTATGAAACAATAAGAAGTGGTTTATTATATGAATTATTACGTATACCCTTTAATTAGAAAAGTCCAGAGTAAAAACATAAAATTTATATATAATACTTATATAAATTTTAATATATAATAAAAATATCCTGTAATATATATAAGAAGTGTAGTGCTTTACCTTTGATCTAAAAAGTACCTGCATTTATTATATACATCACATGTATACCATATATATAATAATTAAATGATAATACTTTTTATTGCTGTTAAAAAATGGACATATATATTTACAGGCTTAATTAAAAGTTAAAAAATAAGTAAAAATATAATAACTTTAATCGATTATAAAATATAACAGTAAGATATACGAAAGTAAAGAATTTAAAAAAATCACGTTTATTACAGGAACATAGTAAACAGAAAAAAAATGTTTGATATATACTGTTCTATATTTTCATCTATATTTTCGGCAGTGCATTTTGTATCAAATAAAAGTGTTCTGCACTTCATATATGCATAAAGTGAACACGAAGTGGGAAACGTAAAGGAAAGAAAAGATGCTTTTTACTATCACAAGTTTAGGCGTACAGATTGTTCATTCTAGTTCTACGAATGTTTAAACACTTGAGGAAGTGCAATATATGAATATTAATTAAGAAGCACATACCACAAGACTTTTTTCCTATTTTCGTACGAATGCAACAAACAGAAAATTTATTAATAAAATTACATCAATATAATCATCGTCTTCAGACACGTAAAACTGAAAATTATAATATATAGAATAATGCAAATAGAAAAAGAGAAATTTACCTTATAATCTTCAAGACATAGTGGATGGAAGTTTTTCCCTTCATAACTAATTGCTGGCCTTAAATGCCATTCTTCCTTTTCCTCATTGTAAAATTGTTCAAAAGCATCATGACACACTTGACATCTCGAATCTTCATCAGAGCCAGTAGGAACACTTGGTTGTTGTGTTTCTTGTGGCGTATCCTCAGTGGCAATACCTTCTATTTCAGCTGTTTGTTTTTCTGTTTCAAACCAACTTTGAGCTAAAAGTGAGATAAAAATTAATTGATTAAATTAATGCCGAGGCCGCGTGTCAAAAAAAAAAAAATATATATATATATATATAAGTATATACCTCTATCTTCAAGATCTTCGATTTCCTCGAATTGTATCCAATCGCTAACGTCATAATACCATGGTCGAGAATGTGCTTTCCTTGCAGAATCTCGTTCACGTCTGTTTTGTCTAAAATGCCAATCTAAATGATGACTATATCGCGTTGCTAATTCAGGTGCAAATCTTGCACCGCACGAACTACACTGCATTCCACTGTACAAAGCAGCAGCTATAGCTGGTTGCTTCCTGCAAATGAATATATAAAAATGACATTTTTTTATAAAAAATAATAAATTATAAATATCAGTAATAAAAATGTAGGTAACATTAATTCGTACACTTTAAGCGTCTCTGGCTTATCAAAAGAAACAGGAATAATTTCTGGATCCTTTTTCTCTTCCTCTTCCTGTTTCTTTTTCTCTGTAAGATTTGGTACAATGCCAGTCTCTACTAAACGCTGGAATAATTCATTCATATTTAATGGCAATGATAAAGCTGGAGTTGACGTAGGTGGATTTTCGACCGGTTCTGCCTGATAAGACAAACCAGACGATGGTGCCATTGCAGATGGTAGAACAGAAGATAGAATATCCAATTGTAAATCTGTAAGATATATCGATTTATTACTATAACAAGAATGAAATATTAAAAGTACTTACGATTCGTTCTACAAAGATAGCCTTCAATTGAAGAAACTAAACAGATAATAAATTTAAAGAAATAAATTTGGATAATACTTACCTGGTTTTGGTGTAGATCTGAGATCTGAACCATCTTGGGATGTGGATTCTTGTTCTATAGATGGAAGCTGAGTAGGAGTAGGTGTAGTATCAATTTTAGGTTTTTGATTTAATAAAGGTGGAGTTGATGGTGCTTCAATAGGTTCTTCACCTCTCATTCCTGCTATCTTAACGTATCCAGCACGTATACCTCGTGGTAATACCGAAAATCTTATGAAATGTTTTTTATCTCTTACAATGATGGGCTTAGGTAATCCTCCAAATTCAACTTTAAACGGTCGACCATTCAAAAGTACCGTTTGCAAAGCGTCTATGAATTCTAATGTATGAGGCTTGCCTTCAATTTCAAATCTATAAAAATTATGTTATAAGAAAATATAACACACATATATATATATATATATATAATCGTTTTGAGATAGGTTTCATTTGTTATTACTTCAAAATTACTTACATTTGTGGTTTTGCATCTAAAAAGACAGGCACCATATTTCTAGCATTAATTATGAGATTAATTTTAGCAACTACTAAATCTGTTCGTTTAACAGTACCGATCTTTACTTGTGGCGGAGGGCCCTCTAATTTTATATTTACTTTTTTACCACCAAGCTCTATAGTTACAGGCATTCCACCAAAATAACATTCATACCAACGATCATCAACATATAATTCTCTTGTTGGAGCACCCAGTTTTATTCTGGAAACAGATTATATATAAATGTAAAATATGCGAAAATATTATATGTAAATACGAGATAAACAATACATTTATTTTGGAAATACCTGTGAACTTCTCCATCGTACATGAATTCTTTATACTGATCATTGAATGCACATGTTATAGTATCCTTATCATCTATTAAAATTCGCCTTACACCATCCTGGAATCCAATTTCTCTTGGATCATCCCAATTCATAAAAACTACACCAGTTTGACCATAATATCTGATTTCTCTTGGGATATTATCAATATTTATAGACTTCATAGTATCTCGGGCAATTTCATCTAATAATTGCGAATCTGGCGGAGGTAGTTCACGACTATGAGGACCTTGATTTTTTGGCAGTGCAGCATTATAATTTTGATCTCCATCTTCAAGATCGTATTTTGTTGCTGTAGCATTTGGCGAAACATTTCTTCCAGTACTTAGAGATGGTATGTTTGGATTTGACATTAAACTTGGAATTGGTCCATTATTCATTATTATTCCAGGTCCATTCATACCTGATAATGACAAGGAAGGATTTGGCATACCTATTGGACCAATTGGTCCATTTGGTAAGAGATTAGATATAATAGGACCATTAGGACCTATAGGACCCATCATACCAGGTCCTAATCGGGGATTTGGACCAATATTGTGATTATAACCACCATGATACTGATAATCTGGCCTCATTGGGCCAAAATGTCTTGGATTTTGCCAAGGTCCTACAGGTCTAAAATCTGCATTAAAGTGTGCTTGAGGGCCACCATAAGGAGGACCTGGTGGGTGTGCCCATGGACCTGGTTGCTGCCATGGCTGACTTTGCCATCGTGGACCATTTGGATTTCTAGGAATAGGATGATCCTTACTCCTTATGACTTCTTTTTCACCAGATGGGCTAAAATTAGGTGTACGATCAACCGGACCATTAATATCCAACGATACTCCTTTTTCCCATACTATAGAACCTGCCTCTTTTTCTTTACGCTGTGCTGCTCTCAATTTTCGATCTTCACTCATATGTAAAACCTCTTGTATTAATGTATTATATTGCGTTTTTGTAATCGATCCTTGATTAAGTTGTTCAGCAGCTTGTTTCATTATTATTTCAATATTTCGATCTTCGTTTCTTTCAGGTTTATCATTTTCGCGTCCTCTTCGACCAGGTCGAGAGTCTTGATCCTCATTAGACAATGTTCTTCGTCTGTCTTTTGGATCGTCCGGTAATTTATTATAAAGTCTGAGACGACCTAATCTATCTCTGTTACGATCTCTATCGCGTTTGTCATCATTATTATTCACTTGTTTTTCTCTGTCATTCTTTGAAGGAGTCTTTAATTTAGCCCAACTGTCTTTGCCATCTTCTCCGGAAATCACTGGTGGTGGTGGTGTTGGCGGTCGACCAGCCTTAGGATGCGTCAATGTTCTCAAATCAACATCTTCATTCCCAAATAATCTGTTCATCATAATAAAGTAAACATTAAAGCATTCTAAATATTTTTTTTGTCATTTATTTTGATAATACTTACGCATCAAATTTTTCTGCTTTTGTCTTTTTAATCGCTGTTGGTTCCAAGTGTTCAGTACTTTGTCTTTTATTTGTATTAACTGGTGGCAAGACACGAAGATCTAGATCTTCTTCTGTAAAGAATTGAAAATAGTATAATAGACGTTAACGTAATGTATGATAATATAATCTTAAGGTTTCAGGCCATTTTTGTCAATTTCATAGCATACTATTACTATAGATGATTATGTTGAAAATTGTGATTAGTGCGAGTCATAAACTCACACTAAAAATGCTTGTCTTGTAAAATAAAATAAATTAATTGATATCATCAATAAATTTACAGATATACCTTTAATATGCATTATAATTATAATTTAATATTAAAAATTAATTTTAGTTACACTATGTATAATTTTTATGTATCAAGTGTGAAAAATACAAACATCTGAAAATTATAATTTAGCAATATAAAAAATTGAACACAATATGTAGACTCACTCTTTTCAGCTACGGTGGTATTAGTACCAGGAAGGGGCAATGTAGCTCTGAGGTCTTCGTCTTTACTGGATGACTCCAGTGTTGGTTCTGTGGTAACTTGAACGTTCCCAGAATTAACAGGTGAACGTTCTGGACTAAGACTATCATCCTTATTTCGACGTACATAATTTCTTTGTCTAGCATTTGGCCTGATTTCTTTAAATGTAGGTGGGTGAGGAGGAGATACTATTAATGAACCGGATTGTTCCTCCTCAGTAACACCACCTGAACTGCTTAAACTTGAATTGGATTTTGTGTCATTACGCCGGGGTATTCTATATGGGGAACTTGGACTGCGCTTTCTCGATTTTATCTTCTTGCGATTTTTAGAAGTTTGGAAAGAGGACTGAGGAGAGGTACGCGAAGATGGTGAACTGTCTCCACTGTCTTTTTCACGTGATTTAGACCTAACTGGACTGGAATCTCTGTCGACTTTCGGCACCTTACTCGGAGATGATTGAGGTTGTTTAGAACGCGATTTGTTACCTATTTTTCTATATGAGGATTTAGAGGAAGTGGAAGATTTATCAATTGTAGACGATGAAGAGCTTCGTGAACTTAAACTCTTCACATCTTTTGTCTTGATGTCACTTCCTCCACCTCCCCTATTACTTCCTGACAATGTCGAAGAACTGCTATTGAGTGACGAACTTTGGGCACTTTTGGAGCAATTACTGTTTAGGTTATTGCTATTATTACTAGACGATCGAGGGTCTTTCTTTTGACTTGTTCGATGCGAGACAGCATCTTTATTTGCGTTACCACTGAAACTTTTATTATTATTGTTGAGGTTCGTATTAGCATTAGTGTTATTACTAGCGTTTATCGTTTGTGTATCGGAGCCGGCAAGATTTGTCGGAGGCTTGTTGATAGTGCTAGTCACAGCCTGTTTCGGAAGTAATTGGTGTTTTAATTGATCTGAAAGTACAGTGTTTATATTTGGCGCTAACTGCGTTTGGCCTTCACCACTCCGGATCTCCTTTTGGCCGGTCGTACTCTGTCGTTGTCGCGGATCTGTAGTTGTCACCTCCTGAACGGATGCAGTCTTCAATCGAGGATCACGTGACATTGGCCTAGCAGACGCTACTGCTATACTACTTGCTGGTGCAATTCGAGGACCATTATTCGTGCCTGCATTTTTCAACAATGATGCAGCTGCAGCTGGAAACTGAAAATTATATAAAAATAAAATAAAATTTTTATGAAAGCAAAGAGAAGCATTTTGTTAAATAGTTAGGTGCTATCTTTCTATTTTTTTTTATTTTTACGATTGAAATTACCTGTTTTGTAACCTGTTTTGGTGTTGGACTCGATACAACGGGTGTTGTAGGTTTTCCTTGGGTAGTACTTTCTGTACTTGGACGAACAGTTGTTGATGGCACAACCTATAAAAATTAAATAAATATATAATATAAATTATTTATTTCTATAAATTAAAAGAAACATAAAACTTTATTTCTATATCTATTTTTACATACTATGTCTGTCTTTAAACTTCCAGCTTGTTTATCAAGTTGCCTCTGCTGTTGTTCCAAACTAGCTTTGGCTTGAAGCAATTCTAGTTCAATTTTTTTCTTTTGTAATTCTAACAATTCTCTTTGCTTCTTTAATAGCTGCTCTCGCATTACAGCTTCTGTAGTAGATACTGGATCACCTGGTGGTAACTTAACTGGCGGTACAATTGGTTGAACTATTGATGTTGCTGTTTGTTGAGGCTAGAAATAATCAATGATTTTAAATAACGAATGATTTGAACAATGAATGAAAATTTTATATACAATACAATTGTAAAAATTTTACCATAGAGAGAAAACGAGGGTTGACATGGATGGAGCCCGACGATATACTTGTAGGAGAGGCAGTGATTGGCCAAGCAGGATCAATACTTTGTACTCGTACATCTAATGAAAATAACTTCTTTGCAGGAAATACATCATTCCATGTTTGCCGCAACTTCCACATACTGGCTCTAGTATTTTCATCCACCTGAATTATTAAAAGAACATTAGCAAAAACAAGATTTCCATTGCAAATTTAAATGGATTTTATTTATTTATTATGTGCAACATAACAAACTAATATCAATTGAAATGACGAAATTACTTCATAATGTCATCCTGCAATAAAAAATGTTATACTCTAGTGCAAGAGTTCATATAGAACTGTGAGTTCAATACCATATTGATGAAACCATTATCTTATAGTAGCATAAAATGTGCAACACTTAAGAAGTTTCTATGAAGTTGAATACATGAGTTTGTAACTGAGGAAGTACACTATAACTTCCTGTATTGGAAGAAAAAAATCTCTTCTTAAATAGAAAGAAATCTCTCTCTCCCTCTCTCTCTCTCTCTCTCTATATATATATATATGTGTGTGTGTATATATATGTAAAATACATTTCTCTAAATTAACAAAATTATAGAATTGAAATCACAATATCTATAATTCCAATTTTTCTATTAAACATGAGATAAATTCAATCAAATATAAAACATTACCTTTTCAAAAACTCCGCAAAATGTATTCACAATATTTTGGGTAAAGAGATTTAGATAAGTTCCATTAACATTCTTCACAATAGAATCGATGAGGTAAAGTACAGGTAGTTTGATATCACTCCTCACCTATTGAAACAATAACACACCATCCTTCTATTTTTTGTACCATAATTATTTCAGAAATTCTGATATTATATAATTAAGAAAATAAATAAACACATTAAACATCTTATAAAGATAATCAATATTAAAAAAGGCTCCAAAGATACAGAATTTTGTTCACAAAACTCAAAGGTCATAAAACTTATTAGACATGAATTTGTTCACTTATTAAGCATATAAGTGAATGTATGTATCTGGGATAATTCAAATAGCGATCTAAATTTAAGAATCTGAATGAAATATGTATATCTATGTATATTATAAATACTATCACATTTAATTATTATATATTGAATTTTGAAAGTAATCTATAATTATAATTAAGATTTACTTTATAAAAAGAGACGAGACATAAAATATTCACAATGAAATGATTGCATCATAGAGGTCAATAATATAAAACAGTATTTTATTTCCATGCTAGTATTGTATATTCATAATACTCAATATCACAAAAACATATTCTTTAATTTTATCACAGTATCTGACTTCATATAATTTAATTATATTCTTAATTAGTATTCTGTTATTTATTTAAATAAATATTAATTCATATATCTTGTTAAATACATATAATATTATCGCATTTACAAGAAAGAATCAAAATTGTTTCTTTCACTGCAATCTAACATTTCATATAACCTAATTGCAATAATTATGTAGTTAATCATGAAATAACAAAGCTTTATTCGCTCTCATATAGAAGACACTACTATAATATTTTAATGTAATTCAAAAAAATTTGTCACAGAAAAAATATAGTATATTTCTATGTAATGAAACAAATTATGATATAGAAATTTTAAAAAATTGTAAAATATATATATATATATATTAATTGTACAATATTATTGTATAAATATTGTAAATTGTAAAAATACTTTTCCTTTATCTGTTGTACTACATATATGAATATTAATGTACTATGATATTTATATAGAAAAATTAATAAAAGTAATTATAATATTTGAAAATACAATATATCCATTTGTTTTCAACATAAAATGGATAAGAAGGAAAAAGTTATAGATTATTTTGCTAAATTGATTATATATAAATTAATTAGTTATTATGATACCTTAAAGACATAAGATTTTGAAACATGAAACTGAATTAATTATATCATTTGATTAAAAAGATACTGCAACACCATATTTTATACATAATTATAAAATATGGAGATAATTTATATTAATTATAATTATTAGTTATTTTAAATGATTAATTATCTTAATTGTTCATGACATTACAATAAGCATGAATTATAACAAATGGATATACAGTGATACGTGATACCCAATAATATAAAATAGAAAATAATTTTCATTACAAGAATGTTTGACAAAAATATTGAATTTTTCCTTAGAATAACTACAAAATATAAATAACCTTTTGTAGATGATTTTCGACAGCTTGGACGATTGCAGGTGCATGTTCAACGTTATCCTCTGCCAGCATAGTAAGCATATTGATAAGCGGCTTGCTGTTAATCGTAAGATCAGACAGCGATGAGATGTACTCATCGGCTATTTCTTTAGATTTTGCTGATGTCATCTTTACGAGTCGCCAATAAATAAATGCACCAATTCCTTGTCCCAGTAATCACAGTTACCGCACTATAGTATAATAAAAAACATAACAGAAAAATGTATAAAATGTATATAATACTGTAATTTTACTTATGACCTTTTAATTTTTAATTTGTTAAATAAAATGTAATAATAGATTTAATAAGATCTTTTGCACAATGAAAAGAAAATATTTACTAATAACAATTCATAAATAATACACTATATGATATATAAATAAATTCATCACAAGATATAAACATCTAAATTCGTACATTAGACAACTACATTTCAAATAAATTATTTTACTTTAATGACTTATATATTAATACACAAATATTAATTTATTCCACTATTATAAAAACATTAGCAATCTAAATGTATTTAAATATAACTATTTGATGCAATTGGTTTAATAATGAATCTATGAAAATTTCACTTTCACTATATTTAAATAAATAAAACAAAAATAACACTATTTTCTTTAAATCATTTATTTCATTTAAAAAGATGATGATGCTACGCTTTATGCAGTTAACTTCGAATAAGAAATTAGCACAATAGTATTTCTATTTATGTAATATCTGGAACTCCTTGGAAGTTGATGAATTTTGTTGGTACATTTATTGATTATTTTTATGAACTAATAAATTTACGCACACTATATGTCTTTTTAGAATTTTCACATTAACACAATTATATGTTCTAGAACGCGAGAGATATATTAGTCGCTTAAGAATAACTACCACGCATCTGGATTTCCTCAACGCCCGTCCAACAAATTTTAACAACAATGAAAACAATAATTTTTTACGTTCTACAGGAACTGTCGCTTTCGATATAAAATAACATTAATTAAAATTTACCTTATTAAAACATTTTCGGATATAGAAGCATCACGAGATAAATTATTTTGACTCTTTGCGAAAATTACACGCACACTACTGCTTAAGCAGGACGAGACATTCACTTAAAATGGCTGCCATACCTTTGTATCTTCTAACGGTATTATGAATAGTAACGCTCACGCCGATTGGTGAAAATCAATCGTGTGTAGGTTCTGTTTGGAGTAACAACCAATCGTCTTTTTCGTTTCAAAGTTCATATAATCAGTCTACTCTACTCTGTACCATAATTCGATAGCTCACCGTACGTGTCGCTAGTAAAGAAGATATTTTCATGAGAGTGTGATTTTATCTCAGTGGTAAAAGAAATATAAATTTAAATGATTAATTATTCTGAATTAATCAGTAATATGGATTTTCATATAATTTCTATATCTGAATCTTGCATATAGTATATAATCCTTTCATTATAATGAGTCATCCAATCTATATATCTGTTTTATTGGCTATCATATAAAAACAGCTTTGAAAATAGCTTTAACTCGTATACCAAATAGTAACGATTGCCAATTATAAAATAAAAATCAGGTTTGTCAATTCTCTTCTATCGTGAATTTCATTTATTCAATCCGTGTAGACTTTAATAATAAAAACACTTTTATCTGTCGCGTCGTATATGCATTTATATCTTTGTATGTATGTATTGCATACTTACGTGCATATTCGTGTAGCGCACGTGTGTGTGCAATTATAGAAAGCGCTCATTGAGATCTAGTAGTAACAACTATAGATAAAACAGTCATTTTGACAGAATGGCCGAGTGTTCTAAACCTGTTGTAAGACAAATATTAATCGTTCATTTCTTTGAGTTTCACAGAATTAGAACACTAGAGTGAATTAACTAAATAAAAACTAATTGTACATATACGAATGATCGTGATGCATTTTCATTCGTGATATCAAAAGGGTGAATATTGCGAAATTCTTTCTCAAAGTATGTTGTAATTCGAAGGCAACCGTCAAGGTAATCGGAAAGTGTAGAAAGTGCGCGTGTTATGTTTGCAAATGTATAGGTAGACTCGCTTTTGTAAAACCGTTTTGGGATAAATCACGGTGCAAATGTGATGGAGGACTACAAATTTCTTTTCAAAGTCGTCCTGGTGGGCAATGCCGGTGTTGGAAAAACTTGCCTTGTACGGAGATTTACGCAGGTAAAACTTTCTTATCTACATTATTATCGCTCAATTTTCATTTACGTTCACCGTATGACATCATCGGAACTATCTTTAAAAAATGATTTCACTTCCTAAATAATGAACAATATACTTACCAGTCGCGATATCATATGTTACGATTATCGTTGTTTTCGTAAGGAAAAGAGAAAAAAATGTTTCTTTTTTTTTTTTTTCCATAAAAATATCTTTTTATTATTTTTAGGGTTTATTTCCTCCAGGTCAAGGTGCAACAATCGGTGTAGATTTTATGATTAAAACTGTGGAAGTAGAAAATGAGAAAGTCAAGGTTTGCATGTACATGTAATATCTCATAATTAAATATAAATATATACATAATATATACACATATTGTATAAAAAAATTAAAAAGTTATGCATATATATATATATTGTATATTGTGTGAACTAGGTATATATTTGTTTTGATTACAGTTACAAATTTGGGATACAGCTGGACAAGAAAGATTTCGTTCAATAACTCAAAGTTATTATAGATCTGCTCACGCTTTGATTTTAGTATATGATATTTCATGTCAACCTACTTTTGATTGTTTACCTGATTGGTTAAGAGAAATTGAAGAATATGCAAATAATAAAGTTTTAAGGATATTAGTAGGTAAATAAAAGAATAAATTGCAAAATATTTCGATATATTAATATATAATTTGTAACAAAGTTCTTCATTGTGAGTAATTACATTTGTTTTATTATGTCATTTGAAGGTAATAAAATAGATCGAGAGGATAGGGAAATACCAACGCATGTAGGTGAAGATTTTGCACAAAGACATGGAATGTACTTTTTAGAAACATCAGCAAAAGAGGCAGAAAACGTAGAACGATTATTTATGGAGATAGCTGCAGAACTTATGGATGTAAGTATTATTTGTCTTTCATTTTTATATATGTATATATTTTTTTTCTTTTTTTCTTTTTCTTTTTTTTTTTTTTTTTTTCTATTATTAAATTAATTATTTAATTTTAGCAAGCACGTAGTAAGGAATTACCTAGATATGAAACAAATGCAACTTCCATAAATGGAAAGACTACATCAATTGGTGATACTAATAGTTGTGGTTGCAGTCGTTTTTCTTAAATATTTGTGGCAATCGTATTATGTCATTTGTATGAATGCAGAACTGTCGTCAGTTATTGGATATTTATATAATAGAATAAGATTATACGTTTTTCATCACATATATTAAATGCAATACTAGTCGATGTTTCACAGCTCAGACAATATTAATCTATTCGCACACTTGATATTATATATTAGCAAATAGCAAAAACACTATATACTATTTTAATTATTAGAGTGAATTGATTTTTACAATGTTATAGTTAGTACTTCCTTCAATGGCAGACTATCAGATTAGTTAAATTTTTATAAGAATACTCTTTGTCTGACTGATCTGTCATCATTTTTATAAGATTTTGGTTGCTTCAAAAGTACAAATAGTTATGTATGAATTTTGATGGATTTTTATAGAGAAGATAATGTTTATGCCCTAAAACAACAATACTGACAACTTTTTAGATTAATGTCCAATGTGCAATACAGATGTGTGCTTACTATGCTAATTTTAAAATTAAGAATTAACTTGAACATATAAATATTTAAATATTTCATAGAGTACTCACGAAATATCAATAATATGATTGAGATAAATTTTTCTCTATTAGACATTGTTATAAATATAAAGGACACACGTTCTTCATTGTTTTATTACTGATATTTGGGTAATCAAAGTTTTGTTACATTTATTCCATATTTTAATCATGTTTTCTCATCATAGTTTATTATTAATTCTGTTCAACTATTGTTCAATGTTGTATCATAAAAATTATTTACAAAGTATTAACTTTGATAATGCTATCAAAACTATCTATTAATTTGTTTAGGTCATTACTCTAGTCTCAAGATTTGCTTCTTTAACAGGTTAGGTATAAGGAATCTAAGACTACTAAAATTTGTATAATTTTTCTTTCTCATTATTACATTAATCATAATTTATTTATTTTCTCCTGTTAATTCTTTTGTTATATTTTATTTGTATAAATTGAATAATACATATTTACATCAATTGCAAAAACAGAAGAATAAGAAGGGCTGCATTTTTCTAAAGAGTACTATTAAATAATAATGAATTTATATATTACTAAATTGCTTTTTATATTGATAATTTATATGCTATATTATTGAAAAATATTGTGACCAATACAAAATTATTTCATTCCATTTTATTTTTTGGTACAAAATTGATACATTAATGCTATGCAAATAAATCAGATCTTTAAAAATTTAATAAGCTTGTCAATATCAAATAATTTTATTATTATAATAATATGCTATACAATTTTATAATGCATGAAATAAGTGCATATTTGAGTAAATGCTAATAAATACATATCAATCTGTCATGTCTTCTAGGAATTTTATTAAATAATTTATTTTTATTCTGCATTAATATTATTTTACACAGACACTATAATATATAGATGATATAGAAACTTTTATTTACATATATCATTAGATACACTATATTGTGATCACAATAGTTGTAGTAGATGTATCTATTACATATAAACATGCGTGATGTCTAATAGGCATTTCATTGAATAACTTCTACTTATTTCATATAATAGAAGTGTTTATATTTATTTTAAAAGTAATCTCTCTTCTGTCTTGTTTGTAATCAATAAATATGATATCATGATTATATTATGCCTATTATGTAAAATATGAAGATTAACATAAATGTTTTTCATTATTGTATTCAATGCCACACTTTACATGTCATGTATGTATATAACATATGGCAAATTACATAGTGAGTGGAAAGTTTGTATCGAAAGTGTAAATCGAAATCAAGAATTATTGTAGAGTATACTATTAAATTATATCTTGTCTGTGATCAGAACCAATATTCTTTTTATATATATATATATATATCTATGTATTTAAGTTTTTCTCATATTTTAATACTTATTATAAAACAAATATTTTACTTTATGTAATTCTTCAGACCTAAATAGTTTTACTACATCATCTATCACTCTATTTTTCTAGAACTTTTTAATGATTTAACTAAGATTAAATTTCTTAATTGATATGTAATAAAGGTAAGTGATTGAAATATTTTAATGTTATAATATTTTTATACTATTTTAATTATTTACTAATAAATAAATTCAAATAAATTCTAATAATTATGAAATTGTTTAAATAGAATTTCCAATCGAATATGATGCTATTCCGAATGTCAATGTATGCCTGCATGCAGGATAAATAAAAAATTGAAATTAATAATTATCTATAAATATTCTTAAGATATTTTGTATTTGATTAGAACAATATGCAAATTACATAAAAGTCTTATCATATAAAATAATTTCATATTAAAAACACTTGAATGAAGTTAATATAGAAAATTAATAATTTCCATTGTTAATTTATTCACAACTTGTTGAATTAAATGTTTATTGAATTTGATTGAATAAAAAAAGAAGCGTAAATAATTTTTTACTTGTTACGTTTACTTTTTTGTACGTCAATTTTTTATTAGTTCACATATACACGAACTGCATCGTTTATGATATGAGTTTCATACTTTTCATTGGTTAGAATAAGACGTCATATGATAAGTAATTTGTTCAATTATATTAGCATTAATTATGGTACAATTAATTGTATATATAATAAACATTACAGAGTAATTTGAAAATAATATATGTAAAATTCGCAGTATGCGTTGTAAATATTTTTAAAATGCAACCTAAATGAAAATATTTTGTTCATAAATAATAATAATAAATCATTGGCACACCATCTATCAGAAAAAAAATGAACTTCAAAAACGATATTCAGCACGATTATACGGTTCTTCATCAGATTCACACGTAGATATTTTAGAATACATACGAGAAACGTGTAATTGATCAAGGAAACGGCATCGAATCATTTATTCGATTTAGAGTGAATAATTTTCATTTTCTTATAAGCAATACAAAGAAAAGTAAGTTTTATAAAAGGAACAAGTGAATGCTTAAATATTTACATACATTATAATTTTTATTAAAAACGTCGATTAGCATGAGAATTAATTTTTGAACTAACACGTATAGATAATTTCGTTTATAAAAAGCAAACTGATTCTTTTCATATATTATAATTTTATTTAATGTACATAGATTACTGGTAATTATAATTATCTTATTTGCAATTTTACTCATAATAATTTACTATCATTTGTATATTTATATGCATATATATTATATATAATTTATTATATTATGTGTATATATATATATATATAGTTTAAATATTAACAACATATTATTTATTAATATGATTTTCGTATTTATATTTATAAATATATATTTTGTTTTTGTTATTTTATGATATATAGAATGGCAGATAATGCAGGTTCAGGAGATTCATCACCACAGTTGGAAAGAGGATGGTTGGCTTTAAAACAACATGTAATCGATAACAAAATTAAAGCTGGATTATGGTTTACAAGATTACTAACTATGATATTTACAATAAGTTATATTATTCCAATATTTGGGTAAGTTGCTATCTTTGTATCCAATAAATTTATTTTCAACATTTTTTTTTTTTTCATATAATTACAAATGTATTATTTTTATCATAATATAAATTAATAACTCTTTTTATTTTTTAGAAATTCTTATAATATATATTACAAAGCTTTAATGAGCTATGCAGCAACCAGTGCATTGCGTCTTCACCAAAGACTGCCACATGTACATCTTACTAGACAATTTTTGGGAATGTTACTTCTCGAAGATTCCTGCCATTATTTACTTTATTCTATAATATTTCTTTATGTTCCTCCAGTAACAAGTATCCTTTTAATCTTTGTTTTATTTCATATAATATAATATATTATATTATTTATTATTTCTTTTTTATACTTATATGCTACTATTTAGTACATGCTATATATTTTTCTTAAATTTATAATTAGTCGTGCTTGTACCAATATTTTTATTTGCCATGTTGCAATTTGCCAGTTTTTCACTCACATTACTGGATGTAAGTACAAAAACATCTAGTCATATCTAAACATGTAATTATATAAAAATATCATAAGTCATTGTGAAGATAAATTAATACACGTTATATTCTTTCTTTCTTAAGTGCTTAGGACAGAATAGCTGGTGGGGAATACGTCTTATGATCTCTTTGGTTGAGTTTCAGTCTCATAAAATTTTGCGTTTCTGTGCATTTTCTGAAATCATAATTTTACCATACACAGCATTTCTTGTTTTGACGTAAGTCGATAATATATTAAATATAAAGTCTATAAACAAATAAATAAACGACAATATTTTATTTATTTACAGGGGACGTGTTGGTTTGTTAACACCAGTTATATATTATCAGTTCTTGAAGTTACGTCTTGCATCACAAAGAAACCCATTCACGCGTAATATGTTTTATGAAATCAGAAGTATTTTGAATACTTTGGCCAAGAAACCTGCAGTGCCAGATATACTCCGTAAAATGATAGAAGGTTTCCTTTCTTTAACTCAACAAATGGCACCAGTACGTCAGTAATATTTTGATTTGATTCCCTATTTGAACATTTCAAGGGAATTGTTTTTGGATTGTAGGGTCCACACTTTTATAAAATTAAATATAGTGACAGTGAGTGCCGTTGTCAACATTTTTGGTAAATGTGTTTAATTTAATATATATATATAAGATTTAAATAAATAAAAAATGTAATAGGTGCATCTAGATAAACTTATTAGTGTTATAAGTGAGAATGTTTTACAAACATTTCATACATTTTACCATTCGAACGAGATTGAATCTTGTAGTAATAGACATATTTAAGAATTGTCTATTATTTATTAGTATTAATTAAAGTGAACTTGTATGTTTTATAACCTGTCATAAAATTAATGAATTTATTTATAGTTGTCAGGAATCTGGTATACTATAGTCATGTAGAGATATAACACAATGCTGTCTGTCAAGCATGTGGTGTTATTGTAATTATCACAAATATGTAAAATAAGTAATGTAAACTATATCATTGATTTACTCATACTTCAAAAGTATTACTTTTCTTTAAGCACCTTTTTGTATATTTTTGTTGTTTGTGTATTCCTTTATGATTAAATATATGGTTATGGTAAACAATTTTTTATATAATTCTTGTTATTAAATTTCTTTAATTGATATAATTTGTTGGTTAGTGCTATAAAATTTTGAGAATATTTTATTTAATAAAAAATATAATTTTATTGTCATTTAGAGATAATACAAATACTGCAGTAATATGTAAAATATTTTTAGAATATTTCTTTGATTTTTTTCAATGATTAGTAGTTAGGGTTAAAAATATTATACAGAGAAATCAAAGTATTTCTTGTTTTATACCATTTTTATTTTTGTTGTAATGTTAATTATTACACAAGTGGTGCCGGTTGAGGTATGTCTTTTGAGGCTTTTATTTCAGAAGTTGGTTGTAAAGGACGTACTTCTTCTTTTGGTTCAGCTATCGAAACATAATCTGGAAGAGGATCTTTTGGACCAAGTTTACCATTAGGATCCCATGGTAACATAATTTTTACTTTGATACCTAATACACCTAAAATAAAATAATAAGAAAAAATATTGATCAATGTGTCTGACGTAAAAAAAAAAAATCTGTTTAAT
The DNA here is from genome assembly GCF_910589235.1 of Vespa crabro. NCBI lineage: Eukaryota > Metazoa > Arthropoda > Insecta > Hymenoptera > Vespidae > Vespa > Vespa crabro. The sequence continues at coordinate 10,637,435 of NC_060958.1, read as the reverse complement.
ATTTGTTCTAATTGGAAATATACCTTGTCGAAGAAGTACATGACGAGTTGCAGTGTTTACATAATTGTTTGTTGGTTCTCCTGAATGAATCATTAAGCCATCAACAAATTTCATTGATTTTGCTCTCTGACCACGTAACTTCCCACTGACAACAACTTCACATCCTCTTGCTCCTGATTCCATGATAAATCGAAGAACACCATAACATGCCCTATGAAATAAAAATCATCATTTTTTAATACGTTAATTAGAATTAAAGTATAAATTATAAATAATTATTTGTAAACAAACCTTCGTACAGCAAGTCCACCAATCAACTTATATCGAAGGGACTCGGCTTGTGCAATAGCACATAATCCACGTTGTGCTACTTTTTCAGCATATAATTCAACATTTTGTGGTTCTTTAAAATTAAAACGTTTTTGTACCACAGAGGTCAATTCTCTGATTCTGCGCCCTTTTTCTCCCAAAACACTCTGTGTATGTGTGGCTAATAGGATGATCTCTGTACGAGTTGGCGTTACACGAACCTCAACACCAGAATATCCATCTTCTGCGAGTTCGCGAGTCAAGAATTCATTGAGCTCAGCTTTGAAGACTCCATCTCCTACAAACTATCAATGTAACGATTAGTATATCGTTAACTTTTGATAGTAGTATCAATACAAAGTTAACCTTAAAAGTTCACGTTTTATTGAGTAAACATAACACTTTAATGAAAAGGAAAATATAATTAATTTAATTCATGTCTATTTATAATATCAATAAAATATTGTGGATGTTTTTCTTTTTAAGATTAAAATGAAAACTTTCGATAGGTGACAATTTCATGGAATAGCGGGGGAAGAAAACAATTAAAAGTATCCATGGCATCCACCTTTTCACCATGTTTCACTGTTATATATTTGCACAAAATCTTATTATAACAAGATTTAAGATTACGGGAAACACTATATTTTCAAGTAATATATATTAGAAATCACAATAAATCACAAACCTTCTTTTTCTTTGAAATAGAACGAGTACCCATATTTAACGTAGATGCCACAACAGAAGGCAAGAATGTAAAAGACCGGACTGAAAGCGGAAATAGTATAATTCTCTTACTCAACTAGTCAAATTAGCGTTTATGTATAACAAAAAGTTATTACAAAATCATTAGAACTTAAGAAAAATGGATATAACAATTTTAAAAATTATTTCATATTTAATTAAAATGTTAGATATAATTGCAATTTTGTTGTTGGTTAATGGTAACGATTATAAGTTTAACAAGTACATGAGTAGGCAGTTCGTTAAGAAGAAATAATATTAATGATGTTCAATAATACGTTAAACATTGTATCATCGTTAATGATTTATTATTAAAGCGTGCATTTTATAGGGATGTTTTTTTAAAATATTATCATCGATACTTTACGGTTCAATCAAATACGTCTCTCGTTTGATTTAAGAGGTTAGAGCAAAACAACGTCAGTCGAATTTAATACTGCTGACAAAATACTACTGATAAATTGTCAATTTTTATCAATATACGTAATATACTAAGTCATTTTGTTTTCATTGTTTATCAATGAATATAATGAGTAATTGTACACGGTCTTGAAAAATATTATCGAAGTAAAAACATATACTTTGTATTGAGTCATGTGATTAAGATTCATTTCATTCACTCGATCTCAAGTTTCTTATGACGAGATTAGGTATTATGTTGTGTTTCCGACATGGAATGGAGAACAGTTGCAGTGACGATATTAGTAGTGACACTTTGTTTCTTGGCCATACCTATTCGCATTGGCCCTGATAATAATAACGAAGATATCAAGTTGTTCGAGAATTATGTCGCGCGGTATAATAAATCGTATAAAAACAATCCAACCGAGTATAGTGATAGATTCGAACGATTTCAGGTAATAGATAAGATTTATAAGTTTCATTTTATCACCTTTTCTCGCTTGTGTTAATTTTTTATCTATAGATCAATTTTTCCCGCGATTTGTTTATTTGAATTTTATTCTTATAACTTCCCGCGCTTACTCATCTTTCCTTCCACCAATTTTGAACACGCTTATCGCGGATCTTTAATTGCATTTTTTTTCTCCTTCCAATTGCATCGATAAAAATTCGATTTTCAACGTATTAATAAGAATATTAACTTTTTAGAGATCTTTACGACATATCGAGAAAATGAATGGTTTTCGATCGTCCCAGGAAAGTGCTTTCTACGGACTCACGGAATTTTCCGACATGTCGGAAGATGAATTTCTACAGAAAACCCTTTATTCTGATCTATCGGAAAGAGGTGAGATTAGATCGAAATAATAAATGTTCTCGATGAAATCTTTTATTTCGAACAAATTTGAGATAAAGATTTTTTTCGACGATTATACCATATCAATTCTGTGTATTTTGCAATGAAAAGTAAATAAAATTTTTTTTATTTATCCATCAGGAAAAAAGCATGCGAACGCGAGCTATCATAACGAACATCGTAAGAGAAAAGAAAGAAATCACTTGGAAAAAAGAACTATAGGTATACCACTGAAAGTAGATTGGCGAGAGAAAGGTGTAATATCTCCTATAAAGAATCAAGGATCCTGTGGTGCTTGTTGGGCCTTCAGTACTGTCGAGGTAGTTGAATCGATGTATGCCATAAAAAATGGCAGTCTACATTTTCTAAGTGTACAGGAGGTAAGTTACTAAGCTCTTTTAAGAATTGATAATACTTTCCCCTACCATTATGATAATATATTGTTTTGCATATTGCGGACACTTGCGGTGATCGATCCATTAAGTATATAATATGCTTTGTATCGTTCGAATATAAATGTATCTTATATAATATTTTATTCGTAACATTTGTAGATGATTGATTGTGCAAGGAATACTAATCTCGGATGTGAAGGTGGAGATATTTGCAGTTTGCTCGCTTGGTTGAAATTAACGAAATCGCCGATATTACCGGAATCTAATTATCCGCTCACACGAATGACTGACACGTGCAAGCTAAAAGGGTATATTTTAAGATTAAATTGTATTGTCGTAAAGAATTTTGATAATACGATCGTTATTTAATATTTATATATTTCAGAGCTACCGCGAAAATGAAAACAGGTATCAAGGTGATGGACTTTACCTGCGATAGGTATTTGAATTTTCCATATATTTTTATTTTATTTGTTATCATACATATGGACTACTCGAAGGAATATACTTTGAAACAAAATCAAAGATTAAAGAATTTCTAGCGAAGATTGATTAACAACATTATTATACAATCTTAGAGAATTGATATATGTATGTAGAGTGTAATATGTCGTATTAGAAAAATATTTTATTATATAAGTTGATTGATCAGCATGTTTATGTAATCTAATCATAACGTTTATGAAATCTTACCTTCATTCAATTATACGTCCGTAAGCATATACAAGGTTTAAGAGTGAATAATAATGTCTATCTGATGGATGACGTTAGCTTTATAGATTCAGAAGAGGAACTTCTGATAACATTGGCCACACACGGTCCTGTGGCTGCCGCGGTGAATGCATTATCCTGGCAAAATTATTTAGGTGGTATAATACAGTATCATTGCGATGGTGCTTTTACCAGTTTGAATCATGCTGTACAAATAGTAGGTTATGATAAATCCGACACAATACCTTATTATATTATCAAAAATTCGTGGGGTCCAGCTTTTGGTGATAGAGGTTACTTGTACATCGCTATTGGCAGCAATCTTTGCGGTGAGATAAAAATACGGATTGTCTTTAAATCATTAATGTTTATTATAAAAATATGATTTATTATTTTTCTTTTTTTTTCTTTTCTTTTTTTTTTTTTTTTGATATCACCAGGTATCGCCAATCAAGTTTCAGCGTTGGATATCATCTATAAATAAAGGAATATATAATGATGACGTTAGTCTATGATCACCATATATTTACGTATATGGCATTTATCATTAAAAATTAGTCTTTAATGTACCTGACTAATTTGTGATTGATTATAAAAAACAAATTGAAATATATTTATCATATGTAATATATTTGATCAGTATTTCTGATCAGTGTTGGCGGAGATCTTAAAGTTCAGATATATATGTACATACATATACACACACACACACACACATACACACACACCTTATTGTATTAATAGAAATTAATAACTAAGCTGTTCTTAGCAATGGTATTTACTTAAAATTTTAAGATAGGATAAAGATTTTATTTAAAATGAATAAAAAGCCAAACAGATTTTACAAGTTTATTATATGTTACAAGCTATTTTAATATTATAATAAAGATATTACTTATCTATATATAATTGAGGAATGATTAAAAATCGGGTAACTTGAATATTACGGTATAAATTATTACAAGTTTACGAGCGTTCTATTTCATTTTCAGCATTGTTTTGATTGTTATCGGTACTCCAACCATTCCAAGAAATTGAAAGTCTTGTTTTCATTTGCTTCGTTAATGGTGGTATTAAATGTCTAGGTATTAAGAACGTAGACAAATTGAACAAGTCTAGGAACACTTTGTATCTATCGCTATCAATTGAAACGTACAATGTTAATAAGTTTTATCAAATGTTCATTATACATAGAATATAGAATATATATACAGGGGATCACAAAATTCATAATTTGTGGCGGGGTATGGAAGAAGATAAAAAGCGATAATTCCTCTGTTATTTTTTTCTCCGATTATTTTTCATTGATTATGAATTATTTAACGATTAAGTCGATCAATCCTGTGCGCGTTGCAGCGTAGTATTATTTGATTAAATTGATCGAACGATAGAATGATAAAAGGAAATAAAATGAAAGCATGTCATTTGTGCCGGTCGGTTTTATGAACTTCCGACAGTTGTCGTTGTCGGCTCTTCCTTTATTCGAGCTAAAATATTTGTTTAATTTTGGGACACCCCGTGTATATATAGTACATATAAAAATCCTTATATCGATTAGTTACCTCAATGTCGATTTCAAGTATTGGTAGCCGGAAGATCCACCAGTTCCAAGTTGTTGAGAACCAATCATCCTCTGAACCATGATGACGTGATTATCTAAAAATATAAAAGATTTTGTAATGCGTTATTAATTATTCGTTTAGTAAAGAAGGGTCATGTAGTTAAAGGTCCATAATATAGACTATCTTACACCTCCATTTAGTAATCAGAGAATCAATGTCCATCAATGCAGTTAGTATTTGATGGGGTTGACTGAATCTTGGTTCGTCCCGATATAATGTTATCATTACAGCTCCTTGCAAGGCAGCATACGAGAATCTTCGTTCTCCTCTCGAGACAAGCGCGTTATGAAGAGATTCGTTAAAGATTGTTTCGAAAATGGCTTGACGAGATTGAACGTTGCTCGTAAGATATACCTTCATTTGCTCCTCTGATTGTTCCTGTGATAATAAGTTATATTTCAATTTCAATTAAAATTGTTTAAAATAAAAATTTACCTGTGCAGTTTGTTCTTGTTCGAAGAGCATTTGTTCAACGGCTCTCTTGTACTTTCCCCAAAAGTCAAAATCGTAAGATTCGAGACCGGGTGTCCTGGCCAACCACTTTTGGACCAAGCAGCTGAGGCTGGGTTCTTCCTCGGAACGTTTGATCTCCTCAATGGCTTTCGGATCTCTTCCGAAAACTCTCATGTAACTTTGATTATATCTTACTCTGTGTTCTTGTTTTACACCAAGTTTGTTTTCTAGTAATCGAAATTGCAGGGATTGAAAGCCGGAAGCTGGGCAGAGGTAATCGCGGAACGCCATGAAATCCAACGGTGTCATAGTCTCTAAGATCGTCACTTGGTCCACCAGAAGCTACGAAGGACACAGGAAAGAAAATATTTCATAATGTAAGTATTCTATATTTTACCATTGGTACTTCGTTCATATAACTATAATAAGGTAATTTTAAAGGAGAAACTCTTTCGCAAATATACATAAACATTGCTTATCGATTGGACCGCAACTATATCCGCATTTGTATGGTTGCTTCGTGCAGCCAGTTATTTTACTCGTCACCGTGGATTTACTACGACAGTAAAGTACCTTAAAGGCGACAAATCGTTTCTTCGCTTCTTTTTCCTGTAATCGTACGGAAGTTCATAGATGTATCAATTAGTGTCATCCTATTTATAGATTTCTTCTATATAAGTTATGCCATCAACAACTTTTCGTTCGCTCGTATTAAAGTCAAGTTTATTTTCTTTAAAGAGAAATGTTCAACAATGGATTTTTCAACGGATTCGATTCCATGAAGAATGGTATTTTTATTGTTGAATCGAAAGACGATAGAGAATAGGAAACAACCGCATGCACGTTTTGCGGTACGGAATGAACGGTAATAAGATTATTACTCAAGTTTTTTACACCTACAATTATTCCTATGAGGTGTCGCGTATCATTTGTGGGTATTAGTTTACTCAGAGCGCGTGTATTATTTCAGTGGTCCCCCATAGAATATCGTTTATACGTGAGAGACTGTCGTTAATGTGAAAGGAAAAGAACAGAAGAGAAAAGGAAAAAATAAAAATTTGGTCATCGTCGTTCGGATTGGATAGTCGAGTATGTATCGATTTCATTTCGTCCAGTTTTACTGAGAGCGTACAATTTTCTTCTTCTCCCGTGTCATGGCTATCAATCTCAGAAGAGACTCGAGCTCGACGAATATTGAGAAATCATCATTGATATTAATTGTCAGAGACATTTGATTAACTCTACATAAGAAAAATTAGATTAGAAGCCTTGCAATAACGGAACGTTATCATCGTGGTTAATGAAATAATTTTTTTCATTATTCTTACTGTCGTTTATCTTTTTTTATCTTTATAATTCAACACTTTAAGATCTTATTCTTTTTGTTTTGACGAATGAACAAGTTTTAGGAACGTACTTTTAATATAAGAACGATGCGATGAAGTCGTCTAAGAATTTCCAAAGTTCTTGATTCGTTCAAAATGTGAACATCATTTTGAACCGTCGAAGTATGATTGGTAGTGATATAAACGTTTGAGTCAGAACTGAAGAGTGATCTGACTGAATCCAATTCGTAGATAATCTGCTTGAACCATAGTTCGTATGCTGCGATAAAAATAAAAGAAATTTTGTACGATTCTTATTCTTTTTTTCTTTTATTATAAATTTTACTTATCAAAAGGAAGATCTTCGTAATACCTTGATGAGTAATGATAAAAAGATGCTCGTCGTGTACCTCTTCATTGTACTCAGCGCTAAGGAGCCTTTGCGCGGATAAGATTTTATCTAAACGAAGATATTCTCCATAGAGTAAGGCTGATCCTTTGGTTAATTGAGTTACTTCTTGGCTCTGATCATCTCTAAGAGAAATAACGATAAATCGATTTTACTTTTTTTTTTTTCTTTGGTAATAATAAGAACAAAACAAAACAAAAAAATTCAATACGATTTCAATAAGTCAGTCAAGATATATGATAGTCAGAGAACGATTAATTGTATTATTAATTATAATATTAATATGAAATATTTTTCTCTTAATCGTCTAATATTTTTCATACAAACAGAAAGAAATTCTAAGATTTAGAAGCTATACATTTCGAAGCTAGATCTAATACAATTTTATTATCCTCTCAGAATTTTTTTCATTGTTATCTACGTAACATAAGTCAGAAGAAGATCTAATACTATATCGATTATTTTAAAAAACATAGTAGATCTAAAAAGGTCATTTTAAATAAGAACATGTTTATGCGGATAAATGAAAAATAAAACGGAAAAAAAATTTTATTTAGAAAAATGATACAAGACGATGTTGTTTAAGATTAATCGTATATTACATAGGATGGTCTTAAACGTTCCAGACAGACTTAACAATTTTATAGGAAATTTAATTCTAAACAAAAAATTTACAACAAATATGACTTGAAAAATGTTTCCTTAAAAAGTTAATGTTTAAAAACCTCTAAAATTACGGTTATTTTATATACTTTTACAAACATCAGAGAAAATATATATTTTTAAAAAATAGTCAACAAAAATTATAGAGAATTAATTTATCTTTCAAATGAGATTAAAATGATCGTAGTATGTTTCATAAGTTGTGAGATAATTAATTTCAAATGTACAACTTTTGTTTCGTTACTTTTTGTTAAAAAAAATGTATATTTATATGATTTCAGAGGTTTTCAGAGAAGTATTTTTCGATCCATGTTTGTAGGAAACTTTTTATTCGAAATTAAATTTTCTATAAAACATCGGAACATTCTCGGCCACTTTGCATACTTTTAATTTATATAATTTTACTTACGTGATAGTTCCCGACAAAGGACAGGCCATTGTTTCTTAATTACTATTGATGCTTTTTTCGATCCTATGAAACTAACTTCTTATGTTTTGACAAACACTGTGCGTACTATAGAAATTTTGTGGATTTGTCATAAAAAAAATGAAATGATTTTTATACTACATTCGTTTAACCGCGATCTTGATGTAGGTATCAACACGCCGAATACAAGTCGTCGAATAGATGGTTGACGCGCGACTAAAGAGTGAACGACTAAGAAGAACACGCGGTTATCCTTCTTATAAGCGATACTTTACTGTATATACTAGCTAAAGTAAAATATTTCAATATTTCAAATGTTTTATGATATGTTTAAGTGATATGTTTGAATTACGACTTCTGCGAATAAAATCTATTGATTCTATACACGTTATCTTTGCAGTTAGATATCGAAATTATAAGAGCTTATAATTTATTTAAATTTTTGTCTATATTCAATAATATTGTTTTTTGCCTTTATATTTCATCATAATTCTTTTATAATGATCATCTAAAAATATATTTTTTTAGTATCTTTAATTATCTTTATCGTTTATTATCTTTTATTCAATGAATTAAAAAAAATGAATCTTATAAAAAATACTTTCTTATAATCGCATAGATTAATGATAAGATTTTTAAAAACACGAAGAAATGCTGCAGAATTTATGGTATCATTATATATGTTTAAAAATCTCATTTTTATATTTTATATTTGGATTAATCGATCGTATGTTTTAGTTCATAGGGTTATCGCTAGGTGACGTATGAAAGTATTAACTCATCGAGGGACCGAGAGATGGCCATATAATCAGCTGCAATCAAACGAGTTACCGATCATAGAAATTATTTATAATATCAATGGAATATTAACATTTTGAAGAAGATAGAAATAAATATCAATTACGGATCGGATATAATTATATAGTACTATTCTATCCTTTCATTAATTTGAGAACATCGTTAAACTGATATACGATCGTAATAATAATTATCATAGGATACAATTATAAAAACGAACAATTTATTTGGTACGTATCGTTGATGTTTTTATAAATATTTTAAATGAACGAAATTTCGTCTCATTATCGAAATTCCGTCTCATTATCGTAATTAAATATATTACATTATATTATAAAGTACCATAAGAATATTATTGCTATATACTATTTAAATTAACCTAAGCATATTTAAAGTACAAAAACTCAGAAATATAGAATGACTATTTTTTGTCTCACCATTTATAGCCTTTTCATATTCAATGTATATATACATATACTCTTATTTACGAGATTTGTCGTGGCATAAAAAAGTATTATGAGGAACTCGTATAAAATGTATACCCGTAATTGCGATTTAGATAGTGGCTCTAATTGCTTCTACCAAAATGGCTGACTGACTTTATTTTACTTGTATCTTTTCTAGGCAGCATTCGAGAAGATGTTTTCTGTTGCATGGCTTTCTCAGTCCTTGCATTTTATATTTTAATTACAGTTAAGATATATAAACAAATGGAACGAAAAATATATTGGTCTTATTTCTTTGAAAGAAAAACAATATAATATTTATAAATCCATCTTTACAAAAGAAATTATACGAACATTTATATAAGATATCATTGTATAATTAGATTATTTAATTTAATAATTAATGAATTTAATTAACAATTACAGATTCTCATATATCAATTTTTAAGAACGTAAATACGAAATATCATTTCAATCGAATCAATCAATCTCAATTAATCTGATAGTTCTTATTTTGCTATCATATATACTTTTCAAATTTTGTGCATTGCAAAGATGAAGAAATGTTTTCATATATCTCTAGATTAATAGTATAGAATCATCATTGGGATTGGCGTAAAAATTATTCATACGCCGATCATATTGCTGTTGCAGTCAATCTTTTCTTTTTGATCTATGTATCAATCGAATCGATGGTAAAACTTAATAATTAGCTATATATATTTACTCGATTTATCATTATTAAGATAACCAAGTGCAATATTCTTCTTATCAAAGTAAATAGATCATCGCTTCAAAAAATATACTCTTCTTATCGAATTTTTTGATTTTTTTTCACTGTTTTTTTTCATTTTCTGTATTACATTACATTACACTTTTTTCTCAACGAGTAATACGTATTTATTTGATCGATCTTCGATGTAAACACGCTACGTGCGTCAATTCAGATTCCACAAGATAGACCAGAAAGAATCATTGAGTATTTCAAGTATACACGAGTTTTTCTGAAGTAAATGCTTCGCTTTAATTTCGTTGCACATCTGAGTCGGTATCTGTGGACGCGGAGGGTGGTTGGAAAAGAAGAACAAAAGAAAAAAAAAAAAGAAAAGAAAAGAAAGAGAATGAAAAAAAGAGAAGAGCGAAGAAAGAGAAAGAGTTAAAACAACGTGTATACCGTACACAGATCGTCAAAATTTTCTTCTCTTTTTTTGTTTCCTACCGTTTTATTTTTCAACTCTCTTATTTCTATCTCTTCTTTTTCCATCGTTCCTCCTCTCTCCATCCAATTCTACTTATGTACGCGCGATAGATCATCACAATTGATTCTATTTTATAAACAAGAGATTCTCGAGAGCAAGATAAAAGAATTGAGTAATTCCATTCGTTCGACGACTATTTGGAAGATACATAGATCGATTGAAAAAAAAAAGTGATAATAAGAATTAAACGGATTTGATGAAATTTGATGAAAATTGATACATTTTTTTACAAACTTACAACTTTATAAGTAAATATATACGAGTTAAATATAGAATAGTGTTATTAGGTAGTATAATATCTGTAAATATCCATAGATAATATGCATAGATATATGCATACATATACATGCATATCTAATAAGCTTTAGAATTGCATTATTTGTCAGTTCGAATTATCAAGATTAAATGTATGCGACATGTGTCACTAGTGCACATTGTACCGATGCACGTCATGTAATATAATATACATATATATATATAAGTATTCGTGTGTACGCGCGCGCGCGCGTGTGTGTGTGTATGTCTGTGTATACAGTCGTATAACTATAAATAGAAAAGTGTAAATTCTATTTGTTAAATATTATGCAACAAAAAAAAAATAACATAGCGTTGAGTTTGTCGATTCTGCTTTAGCGAGTCATCGTCGAGCTACAAAGAGACAACGCCCATGACATTATGTACGATTAAGGACCATGTAATCCAGTACTGTATCTAGAACGATGCAACAGGTGTATGCGCTTATCCAGGAGGCATGGTATAGTAAAGGGTAGTGGGTATCGTATAGCTTTGGGTAGCCTTCGAACGATATATTTTCAAAGCAAATTCATTGTTCGACTTCGCGTAACGATAATTAACTTTCGAATTGGAAATCATGTTAGATGTTCTCGTCGAGGTTATAGGATATCGTAAAACGTTTCATCGAAATGAAATGGTTCTTCGTTTTCAATCTTCTTATTTTTCTTTTTTTATTGTTTTGTTTTCTCTTTATCATGACGTTAATACGTTTCTGATGTTACGATATTCATTTAAATATTATTATTTTATTTTTCAATTATTCTTTTCTTCGAGAATAATATACGTAAGTTAAAGAACATAGAAGGATAATTACTGACGCGTTCAGATAGAAACTCAACGTTTCAAGTCTTTTAATTCGATTCGAAATTGTGCTAGAAGACACACGAACTAAACGGAAGATAAAAGGGGAGAAAAGACGATGGTTTATAATTAAAAAAGAAATAGCAATAAATGATGCGGAATATAGAAAGGAAAAATGAATGACGTTGTTTTAATCAACGTATGATGTAAATTTGATCAGCGACTTTTTGTGATAATACGAAAAAAAACAATATGATAATTATGCTTTCTTTTTTTAGATGTCTTGTAATACATGTGAAATGAATTCATATTGAACAATTTTGAACGATGAAATCAGCATTTTCATAACATCGAATGTACTATCATATAAAAATATAAACAAATGTTGATTAGCTAATTTGAAAGTTAGTTAATCAATATTACTCGATTTTTTATATTACCGTTATTTAATAATAAAAAATATTTTTTGAAAGTTTGTAGTAGCTTGTATATATAAACAACAAACAAATTAATGGTATCAATTGATGATAAAAAAAACTCTGCCCTTGACACTGTAGATTATCTTTCAAAAATAGAAAACCTCCGACCGCGAAATTGAATATATCTTATGATGTATATCTTAGGGTATATTATCTATCGCACATAACACACACGCACACACACATATATATATATATATATATATATATATACACACGCGCGCGCGCGTATAAATGATTTCTCTTGTTTGGATCGAATGTAATTATTAACCGAACCTTGGATACCGATATTCATTTATAGAAATATTCTTTTTCTATATTCTATTTTTTTCCCTCTTTCTTTGTATGTGAAATGCTATGGGGGAAGAAATTTATATATTTTTATAAATATACACACGTCGATGTATGATCAAGATATAAATGAAAAAGAATTTATATGGAACGAAATTTGTTACTCGTGTTTTGTTTATATTGGAATCGGAAAAAGAACTAATTATAAGTAAAAACGAGAGAGAGAGAGAGAGAGAGAGAGAGAGAGAGAGAGAGAGAGAGAGAGAGAAAATTTCGAGAACCGGCTAATTACGGCCCTGAATGATATGTCCTTCTCGATCAATTCCCATAGGCTGATAAAGTAGTGTCGGTGAATGTATGTAGGAAACAAGAAGTATAACCGGCTTTACTAACTATACTCCACGATAAAACTGTTCATACGGTTGGGTCAAGCTATCAGTAACAGACTGGCTGTCTTGTAGTTTCAGCAAAATATCTTCTTCTTCTTCTTCTTCTTCTTCTTCTTCTTAATCATCGTCATTCTTTTTTCATCTATTCGATTCATCGAATCGTGTGAGTAATATTAATGCTACCTCTTTTTACGAAATAACACGTATCTTTTTTTTTGTCGCATTTCTTTTTTTTTTTTTTTTATTTTACATTTTTTATTTGTACTCCTCGTATGTTACCACGACTTTTTATAATTTATAATTTAGTTGGTAAGGCCTTTCATTAGAAATACATATATCGACTTCACTATTCGGACATACGATCATACGTAAGGTCTAAAAAGAAAGTAAGCAAACATACGTGCTAAGGATTTATATTAGAATTCTATCCAAATGAATACTGGGAAATAGGTACGTTCTTGTACTATTCATAATGCAAATCTTCTTTCGTTAAATGTTAAAAAAAATCATACTTCAAAAACAATAGTGAAACACTTTTCATTAATTAAGAGAAGATATCTGTTCGTTTATATTTTTATAAACGAAAGGATAGAGGGAATTTTTTTAAATAATCTTGTAATAGAGAAAATTTTTAAATATTACAATATTATATGTATTTTGTTTTTCATAATAATAACGAAAACATTCATATGTAATCCAAGGCCAAATAATTCGTTTGATTCGAACGATATAAAATTATATTGCAATATAATCTACTTTAATATAATTTTCGTTATAATTATTTCTTTAATAATAATTGTTATTTTGAACGAATCACGAGATCATTGAGACATACGATATCTCTTAAAAACGTTTGAAATTTCAAAAAAGTTTTATGCTTTATCGAGTCGATATGATTACATTATCATTGATAACAGCGTACGTAACCAGTTTGCATTTACTTTTCATGTTTTTTTAAATCAACTTTCCTACTAATTCGATTCTTTTAACAGTATTTCATAAATTTATTAAATATTAATAAATAGTTATTTATTAAAATTTTTTACTGATAAGAAAAATGATATTTTATAAGAATTTATTTAAGTGTCTTATTTTATTATTTAAATGATATATTATATTTATTTATAGCACAAAAAATATGTCAAAGATCACTTTATACTCGCAACTAATTAGTCCACCTTGTCGTGCCGTACTTATGGTAGGAGAAGCCATTGGCATTGATTTTGACATCCACGAAATCAATTTATTCAATTATGATCAACAAAAAGAGGATTTTGTTAAAGTAAGCTTGTATTATAATAACATACAATTTGAATGTATATATATTGATTTATAGAAATATTTTATTTGCATTCGTGTAGATACACATTTTAATAAATCATTAATAAGAATGAATTTCAATTTTGAAAGGTTATCATTTTAATGGAAAAAAAAAGAATTTCTAAAAATTATCTTGAAATTAACAAATTTAATGTGCGATAAATAATAATCTGCTAGAAAAATTGTGTTATCGTTGAAAGGCATTTTAACTTTCTTTTTATTTCGTCATTTTGTAATTATCGCTTTTTAAAAGAGAATCAAGATTGATTTTTTGTTATTCTTATATAATTTTATCTTTTAGTTGAATCCTCAGCATACTATTCCAACTATTCAGGATAACGATTTTATATTGTGGGATAGGTGAGTGATTTTTATTATCAAAAAAGATATATGTATATATATATATATATACACACTCATACGCAGAAGATAAATAAGAAATATTTTAATTTTGTAGTCACGTTATCGCTGTTTACTTAATTGAGAAATATGCTGCTGATGATTCTCTTTATCCTAAAGACCTTCAGCTGAGAGCAACGTTATGGCAACGTCTTATCTTCGATGCCTCGGTCCTTTTCCATGTTCTTAAAAGAATTTTTGTAAGTGTATTTTTCGTCAGAAGAATGATTCGATTTTCCGTTATCGCAGAAAATCGAAATCTTAATCCGAGGATTATTTTTGATTATCGCAGAAATCCATAAAGTTGGGATCGGAGAAAACAATTTCAAAATTGCTAATGGACGAACTCGAAGAAGCCTTAGGATTTTTCGAAAAGCTTTTGGAAGGTAAACAATGGTTGGTCGGGGATTCTTACACGATTGCCGATATTTGCAACGTCAGCACGATCTCCTCATTGACCGTAAGTTTTTATTAGACCATTGGTGAATCCATTGAATCTTAATGATATAAATTTATCGAAAATTTTTGCAGGTTATCGTGCAATGGGACAAGTATCCAAATATTCAAGCTTGGCTGAAACGATGCGAGGAACAATTGCCGGGCTATGAAAAATATAATGTACCAGGAAGCAAACAAGTTAATGAAATATTCCAACAGAAACTCATGAACGCGTGATTCTTTGGAAACTTCTTTAATCGATTTATTCAATCGATTGAAAAATATTTTCTATTATTTTTAATCAGTTATTATTTGAATTGTATGTTAATTAAATTATATTTTTATATATTTTAAGTTTAACGAAAATAAGCTTTAAGCGACCACGTTCGTTAGATCTTTTTAACGAGTTTTTAAATTCTTTGTCGAAAGTAATCGATAATTGAATAAAAGTTGTCATGTTACTTTAAAGTTGGGAACTTTGTTTAGTGAGAATGGACAGTTTCATCGATCCATCGAATCTATACATATAGACTATATCGTCAGGTTAGATGATCGTTGAACAAGTTCAGACGAATCAATGTTATTCTAAGATGTATGTCAGATAAATTACGTTTTTAAACCTTCCTATTGCTATGAGTCTTAAAACGTTCGTTAACAAATCTGTTCCGACGCTGTACATGACCGAATTATCTCCACCTGTTAGATCGGTCTTAATGACGGCTTATATAATCGGTCTTCCCTTATATAAGAAAGAAGTAAATTTAATTTCAGGCGAGCAACGAACAGCGGCATATTTAAAGGCAAGTTTTAATGAGAATTTGAGGACTTTTCGAACGGTCTTGAGTATGGTCATCAATGATTATTAGATATCGTTAATAGCGTTAATAATTTGATGAACGATCTTTCAGATGAATCCACAAGGAACGGTACCATTATTGCAAGACAAGGATTACTATGTATGGGATAGGTAGGATAGAAAAAAAAAAACGATAAAATGATCGCCATCTTGGCATCATTAATCTCGTAATATATAACTTCGTACGACCGATAGAAGTACACTCGAAATCCTTTGAACATTATTTTTAAAAGAGCGATAAATAAGAATTTTTTAATTATATCATTGAAATTAAGTATCTAATATAATTTGATAGAGGATAAAAAATGAATTCATATCTTTAATATTTTTTTATCACCAATATATACGACGCACTTCTTTAGTTTATTTCTAACACCGACGAAGCAAAACTTTTTTAGTACATACTCGCGTATCGTAGTTATTCGAAATAACAATACGAGTATCGTGATCTCGTGAGTGGACATTACTGCTTCCCAATACAATTTGACAATGTATGTATATGACTTGACACCGCCTACCGGATATACTGCTTCCCGGAAGAGATAACTTGAACACTGATTAATTTCTCTTTCTTCCTTTCTCCTTTTTTCTTCTCTCATTCTCTTTATTGTTTATATATATACATATATATATATATATATATATATATATATATATATATATATATATATATGTATATACGTATATCCTATTTTTTCCGCATTTCTTTTGTAGTCACGCGATATCAGGATACTTGGTACATGAGTACGGAAAATCCGACTCGCTTTATCCGAAGGATTCGAGAAAACGTGCTATGGTCGATCAAAGATTGCATTTCGATACGGGAACCCTTTATCCAGAATTTAGAAATGTCGTGGTAAAGTATCAAAATTTTTATTGCGAACATTGTTCATCCATATATGTTGACCAATAAAGAGAGCCAATCGAGAGGTATATTATCTATGATAATCTTTTTAATAAATGTACATTTCATGGTACAATTACAGGAAAATATCCAGTTAGATCTTGAAGTTTTGTAATCCTCGTATGCATTATATGTTGTGAATAGGATTTCTAGGTTGGATTTTACCACTGTCAGTCTCGGAATAAAAGTTGGGACACGCAAAGAAGCGTCCAACGAGGAAGCTTCGTTTAATTATAGTGGAAGAAAATTCTACGTTTTGGTCTGTTAGTGTTTAACCATAATTGTGGTGGTATAACTTCCAAATCGTATTGAAAATTGCATTAAAGTACCTACGTAATCCTTGTGTAATCATCGACATTGAACCTGACTCTATTGGGAAAATAGATAAAGAGAGAGAGAGAGAGAGAGAGAGAGAGAGAATAGAAATACATCTCGATTTCTTCTTCGTTCATTTTTCTCTCTTTCTTTCTTCCTCCCTTTTTTTCCTTTTTCTCTCTCTCTCTCTCTCTCTCTCTCTCACTGTTTGTCTCTCCCTTCGTGATAACGATTTAGAAATCCGACGGTAATTTGCATAAATTAATGCCTTTTACTTTCAGTCAATTTTCCTCTTTAGCACTCGTTACTATGCTTTTCTCCGATCGAAAGGAGGCCTTTTTCTTTATGTGGAACAATAGTTCCGGAACGTCGAAAGAAAATAAGATCGTTGAAGAGCACAAAGTGATTTTCGAAGATCGATAGATTTTGATCATCTCAAAGATCGTTGGTTTTCCGAATGGATACCAATAAAATAGACGTTTCAATGATATATCTCACATCGTTCTTACACTTTTGATTCTTTTTTTCTAGTACCCGGTTATCGCTGGGGAGAAGATTATTACGAAAGAGAAAATAAATCGTGTGGAGAACATTTACAAGACATTCGATTCGATTTTGGCGAATGCCAAGACGAAGTGGCTCGCCGGAGACACGATTACTATAGCCGATCTTTGCAACGTTGCGACGCTCTCCACTTTGGAGGTAAATAAAAAAAAAAAGAATATTTCTTTCTTTCTTTCTTTCTTTCTTTCTTTCTTCATTTGTTCTTCATTTATTGTTTTTTTCCTAACATTCATCATATATTTGCGTCGTGTTCAAGCTGTTTGTGCCACCAACGGGAAAATATCACCATCTGGAAAATTGGTTTGGATCGTGCAAGAAGGAGATACCCGGTTACGAGGAAGTGAATCAGCAGGGTCTCGACAAGCTCGTAAACTACGTGAAGATTCTTTTAACAAAATAATAAGAACTGGTGGGCGTTTTCTGAATAAAACATACAATCAGTTTCCATTTTATCGACGATCGTGCAACGTATATACATACGTTACAATATAAACGATTCTCTTTTATGTGAAGGGCGTTCATCGTGGGAATTAGTCAATTATTGTTTGAAAGTCTTCTGAGAAGTCGGTTAACGCGTCGCGATTAATTGTTTAGCATTCTCATTCTCTCGTCACGATTCTTTACCGATATATCGAATCCATACAAATACTCTTGGAAAGACCTTTCAAATGCATTTTCAAATACGTAAACACGATTTAACGAAGCATCAAATTACTCGTTAACTTGTCCTTAATTGAGCCGAGTCGGATCAGGAATCAAATTAAATCTTGAGTTTTAAACATTTTACGCGGTTATTGCGTCGACATCTTGAAACCTAGCTCTTGTAATTTGAAGCGAATGTTGCGTTTTTCCTTTTTTAGAATTTTCTTAACGAGATAGAGACAAAGAGAGAGAGAGAGAGAGAGAGAGAGAGAGAGAGAGAGAGAGAGAGAGAGAGAGGGAGAGAGAGAGATAGCTGACCTGGATCTGTGGTTTCTCTCTTTCTCTCTTTTTGTCACTATATATCGTCGTTTCTTTTTTTCTAAATCGAAGTGGGTCATGGAAATTGAATTGGCTGTTTCCAAACTTCGTGGTGGTTACTTTCGTTCAAGTTATTCTTCAACGAACTGAATCAATATAATCTTAATTGTCGTTACAAGTAAGAAAATCATTTTTCATTGAAAAGATCACGCTGATATTTCACTCGAAGGATAACTGCGAATAAAAATTTGCCGTATAAACTGATATAAATTTTTTTATACGTAGACATCATTCTCATTTTACTACGTAGTTCGGCTGCAGGGCCTTGCCGAACAGGTCCTTTCGTTATTTTTTTTTTTTAATTCCTGTTTTAAATACCTCACGACTAAGTCGTATTTTTAGAGAGGACCGAGAAGAAGAAGATGAAAATAAGAAATGTAGAAAGATGATCTCTTTTTTCTCCCCTTACCTTCCTGTGGTTTTGCATACAAACATAACGATATTTTCTAATTGTTATAACGTAATATTTAACAAATTATAATACATTATTACGAATGATTTCGTATAATTATGACCTTAATAATTCATTAAATTAAGAATGGGAAAAGGGTAAAAGGTTGATATCGAATGGAATAAATATAATAAAACCGAATTTATTAATTTTTTATTTATTTATTTATAATATGATATTGAAATATACAAACTATATATAGACACAAACAGAAAACTATTACAAGAACGATCGTCGGGGTAATGGTTCACTTTACGTCACGTTAGTGAAATATTTCTGTGCGAATAAATAAAAAATTGTAGTAAAACAAAAAAGAAAAATCAAAAAGGCGCAAAAGAGAGAGAGAGAGAGAGAAAAAACGATTTTTTCTTCATTTATTTTCCTGTTCTTTTTTTTTTTTTCTTACTTTTTTATTTTAGTGTTGTATTTTTTTTTACGAAAACTTTTTGATAATTGTAACGATGCAGCATTGCTGTTAGTAAGCAGTATTCGCGATAACGAGCATCCCGCAAAGATAAAGCCATGAAATACGAGAATAGTGAAATAATTATTCTTGGGATCGCGATAAAACGAAGGCAAAAAGATTTGTGGTATGCCAACAGAAAGAAAAAGAAAGAGAGAGAGAGAGTGAGTAAGGGAGAGGGAAGAGTAGGGGAAGGGTCATGTTTACGAAAGGTAAAGGAATAAAAGTACGAGAACGGTGGTGATACAGTGTTGAAATAAAAAGCATCGAATTGAAAAATAGGACGGTGAGTTTTATAGATAATAGAATCCGGTTTATGGAAATCATCGTGACAATAAAAAAAAAGGGGCAAAGGGTGTAAGAAGAAAATGGAAAATGGATTACCCACGAATTGAAATTTCTTTGTTGCTCGTGCCACTATCTCATAGCAGATTCTTTGATTTTTTGTTCGTATATATGTCTGCATTCATTGATTTTTCCTATCCTATTTATAAATGAAAAGAAATACTTAATAGATAAATTATAAAATAATAAATACATATATATTATGTATTAAATAGCGTGCATATATAATTTGCATAAAATAGTGTGCATATATAATTTTTCTCGACAAAAACATTTCTAAAGAAATTAAAGAATAATCTAATAGGTCGTGATTAACATACTCGATAACAGTTTTTTTTTTTCATTCATAATTTCATATTTACCATATCGTTCACTCTCTCTATCTTTACCTATACTCTTTCTATTGTGTAATGAACTTTCTCTTGTGTTTAAATACGACAAAGGTAGGACGGATTTTGTGGCACGAATATAGTCGCGCATCGTTTGGAAACTTTGCGTGCGTCGAATGCTCTGGTTATTATGCATTTCACTTTGACTTGTATTGTTAGCCTTTGTCGATCGATGCTTTCGTAATTGTATATTGATGATCGTTCGAAAATATTTGAAGTACTTGATTGTTACGAGATTAACGATCTCCCCCCTCTCCTCCCTCCCTCTCTCTCTCTCTCTCATTCTCTTTCTGTCTCTCTCTCTCTCTCTCATTCTCTTTCTGTCTCTCTCTCTCTCTCTCTTTTGTCAATTCTAATACGATTGTTTTATTTTCATCAATCTTTGATATCTTGCTTCGATGAAAGGATATTTAAGGCAAGCTAGGTCAGTCGCTCGATCGACCTCAGACGATCGTCGAGGTCGTGATCAAGTTTATTTGGTAAACAGATTTACTCGTTATGTGACATTTACGCATACGCATATGAAATTACTAAGCAATGCGATTTATTGCAGTGATGTCATACTGAACATTGGACATAGAGCTAGAGCTAATATTATTATGTATACAGGAAAAGAAAAAAAAAAGAAAAAAAAAAAAATAAGAAAAAAAGAAAAAAGAAAGAAAGAAAGAAAGAAAGATACAACGGATGGGAAAAGAAAAAAATACGTGATAAGAAACATCCCAATTACATTTTATACAAAATAAAATATTTTGATATAAATCAAGAAGAGAAAGATAAAAGATCGATTAATTCTCGACTTCCTTCAACCGAACTAGTTATTATTACAGAGAAGCATTCTCGCACGTCTCTCTCGTCGATATTCTCTTTACGTCGCGTGAAGATGCGAATTAGTAATTCTCTGGATTCGCGTGAATTGTTAAATCTTTTAAAGATAAATCATTGTGTACCTTTTTCTCTTTTGTCCTTTTCCTTTCTCTCTTTTTCGATTCAAAGAGAAGGATTCTTCGTCGATTGAAAAAAGGATTATCAAGCGCACGAGCTCGTCTCTCGTGTCCTTGCTTGAATGCAAGTGTGTTGGAGCGAGCACGGCACGTAAATGAATATTTACGAAGGATTGTCGTGGTACCGAAGGTCCACGTGCTCGTGGATCACCGTAGCGGCAACAGTCGTATTCTGACCGTCGTCGTTCAAAGTGCGTGTAATCGTTCCCAGTAATTTCTTCATTATTAAGATATTTGCCTGTTTCTTTTATTCTTTTGAGTGTCATTATAGAGAAAGAAATAGATAGAGAGAGAGAGAGAGCGCAGGGAGAGAGAGTGAAAGAGAAAGAAAGAAGGTGTACGAGAAAAGAAAGCAAGAGAAGGTGGAGGAGGAAGAAGAAGAAGAAGAAGAAGAAGAAGAAGAACAGCAGTGGAAGAACGAGTTCACTTTCGTTCATCGAGTTCTCTCTCATGTCGTCGATCTTCTAAGAGGTAAGCCACCATTCTCCTTATCTCATCTTTTCACTTTTCTTTTTCAGCATGCAACTTTTAGTTTTCCCGTTTTATCCGTCATCTTTTCTTTCTCTTTCAAAGTTTTCCTCGATCCAAAAATTACACTTTTTGTTTTTGTATCTTAAACGTATTCTATCATCACAAACGTATTTATCATTGCCGAATCTTATCATTTGCTTATGTTGTTTATATCTTCTCTTGTGTAGGACATTTTTTTGTTCCAGCTAAATATTCATATTTACGAGGTTTTCCAAAGTCAATTAAAATTCAATTCCTAATGTATATACTTTGAAATATTAAGCGATCGATGTCAACTTTATAATTTTGATAATCGTTTATTAATCATATCTGATATGCTATTGTTAAAAAAAACAAAAAATACTATTTGAAATAAATATATTGAAATTTATGCACTGCGTAATGAAATTCTCTGATTGGTTTTGTGTAATTATAAATCTTGAAGTTAAATATTATTTAAGATTGGTCTCATTGAAAAGAATATATTTATGCCTATAAAAAGATATGAAAGAGGTAGAAAATCGATACGTTAATCCCTTTTTTTTTTTTTTTTTTTATTATAAGCACGTCACATATTTTGCTTACTTGCGTACATAAAGGGTTTTCCAATAAGAGAGAATTATCAAATATAAAATATTTAAATTAAAAAAATTTTTTTTAATCTTAACTGTATCTGTGATACATATTATAATCGATTATCAAATAGCAACCATAATTATTTTTGCAGAAAATCTCTTTTCTAGATTTTTGATTAACATTTTCACATAATTGTGATTTCGCAGATGTCCAGTCAAATTTCGTTTTGAAATCTCCTCAATGATTTACGGTTTGTTGTCGTAAATTTTATGTTTGACAAGTCAACAAAAAAATAAACAATCCAGAGGTGACAAATTGCACAATATCGGCAATAAGTTAACATCATTTTATTAAAAAAATTCTGTTTTAAAATTTTTATCGTATCATGCAAAAAAGATCTATGAATGTTAATCCCTAATTGATATTATATTTATATATAATTATATCATTCTAATAGATTGAATATTTATTGCCATAGAGATTTAAAGTAAGTTTTAAATATTTTATATATATATATAAAAAAAAAAAGAAAAAAAAAAAAAGGAAAGAAAAAAAAAAAGAAAAAAAAAGACATCAGTCAATTCTTATTGGACACTTCTTGGAAAAAAATTTGTATAAGTACATACAGAATGACGTAGACGGAAAATAACGCAGAAAAAACAATGGATTATCGAACGATAAAAAATGTTAGCGCATCAAATAATAATAGTAATAATATATCTTAGCAATGCTGTATATCTTTTTTATTTGTCGATCGTAATAATATTTTATTAGCATCGATTCAAGAGATTCTTTCCTGTTCCTTCTCGCACAATCTCCAAAGCATCGTCGAGTTATTGTTGGGAAACTTGTTCGACCAGCTCGCCAGGGAGCCTCGCGAACAGTTTAGATTTCTAAGAAAAACAAAGACGACCTTTCTACACTCTTTCGCGATCTTTCACGAGATTTGTCTTTTCTTAAATATTGTCCGTCGTAAAAAATTTATTCATTTATTCTCCCGTAATTTATACTAATTCATTATTTGTATTATTAATAAATCTTAATAATAATGACTTTAGAAAGAAATCATTGAAATTAATTAATTTATTATTATAAGATAGTCTTATGAGTTTCCAAGAGAAACTTGGAGTTTTTTTTTTTTTTTTATATGTATTTCATAAAAAATATGGTATATTATCATACATTATATTTTTTCTGATGCAAACTGACTTTTACTACTCTAAGCACTTTTTATAACTTGATGTTAAGAAAGAGATCCAATATCGTAGATTATTCAGAAGAAAAACGATCTTCTTAGGAGAATTACAACAACGTTGCGCAATAATATGCATATTAAAATATTTATCATTTGGATTGCATGTTTATTAGCGATAATTATAAAAAAAACTATTTAATAATTGTTCATATAGGCAAGTTGTTAATTACTTATAGCTGTTGCTGTAAAAAAAGAAAAAATGTGAAAATGTCTCGGTATTATAATTTACGTATACTTGATTTTTCATTCATATTATTATCATGATCCCGGAAGATAGAAGAGAAAAAGAAATGTTATGAAACATTTATCGTAGAGATATATATTGTAAAAATTGTTGTCATCTAAAAACATTTCTTATGCATTAATGAGGATTCTCATTATCAAATCGAGTCCACATAGGTACTTAAATATATTTACCTACACATCTACAATTAATTAATAACGAGAGCGAACAAAAATTTCACCGTTTTGCGAAACATGCGAACCAGCAATTCTTTTATTCATTTATCTTATTCTTTAACTTTCGGACAAATTTACGGAAGAATGGAATTGTTGTTTTTTTCCCTCGTTGATCTCATTTCTTTCTCGATCTCACGACTTTACGTACAAACAATAGGGACTTTCATTATGTCCGCGTTTTCCTTAATACGTACGACCACGAAAATATTGGAAAAAAAAAAGAGAAGAGAGAAAATAAAACGAAAAATTAAATAAATCCTAAGATCAAAATGTTTTTAATCCATTGCTCTTGAACTTCAGGCCCACTTTAGTTTTGATATAAACGACAGAAAGTACGAGAGGTATATAACTAATTACGTCAGTTGGAATCATTGTGCATTCTTACGAAATGTATACGTTCATGATTTACACTTGCCATAGCTCGCATAACTGCACAAACGTAGTGAAAGTTCAAACCACAAACGTCGCCTATTAAGCGAAGGAAACGTGTTCAATAGGTCGTTGCGTTTAAAATTACGTTTCTACTTCTTCTTCTTCTTTTTCTTCTTTTCTCTTTTTTTTTTGTTCTTTCTTTGCATTGCTCACTCGACTTGTCCTTCCTTTTTGTGGATCTTGACATTGAATTTTATTAATAAAAAAAATCTCGCGTCGATAATTTCAAGGTCATCCTTGCTATATACATACATTACGATAAAGTGAACGATGGATTAAGAAAAAAAAAAAAAGGCAATTTATTTTGCGCTCTGTGTACAAAATTGTAGGTTTAACGAATGAGGAAGAGATGCAATTCGCAGAAATTGATTGCAGTTGGCTAATTATCATGGAAAAAGTATAATTAGCCAACTGCTCTGACACTTTTGCTAGGCTGATGACCCTTCTGTCGAGTTTTTTAACTATCACATAAATGAAGTTTTATCTTAAAAGTAAACGTTATTAGTTCCTAGCGAACGACTGCATCAAGGAAGAAGCTGCTATTACTTTAATGATAAGGCCATGATAGTATTTCCAAATCAATAATTACTTTGAATCTGTGTTACGTCAGATGAACATAATAACCGTTAGCAATGTGATATTTATCTGTCTATCTATTTATCTATGCATTTATTTACGTCCAAATATTACGAGAAAAGTAAGAGAAACGTGAATGTGTGTACGTATTCGTGATTTGGAGGTCAACCGGTTGAAGCGATAAAAGAACTTCTTTATTTGACTTGATGCTTCTTGTGGACTTTTATTCGTAGAAAAATCTGCAGATTACTATTTATGGATCTACAAGAACAAGTAAGGATATGAAAACTTAAAAGCAAATTTTTTTTTCTTTCTCAATAATCAATTTATGTTTTTTCTTTTTTTCTTTTTTTATTCCATCTTCCTTCGAAAGGAAGAATACTACGCGTCATATTCTTCAAACATTTATTCCATGCTTTTTGTCGTACTTGTTTGATGTATGCTTGATCCATAACTATAATAATTAAAGATAGTATAAAGAAAGGGGCGTTAATATATGATAGTATGAGAAGCTTCTTCCGCTTTTGATATGACGTCAGTTTAATTACTTTTTTTTTTTTGTGTATGTATTCTTATCGAGCCAAGTTCAATCGTGCTTCACAAAGCACAGTGAAAGGATCACACATTGAGTTGATTGTTTCGATCTTTCGTCTGTTCGTCCATTTGTTAATTTATCGAAATGTGAAATTTTATTTTATATCGTGTTTAACGTGGCCATTTGATAATCCATAAATTTAAATGATTTATTAACAGGGACGAATCATTCTTGACCTTCGCAAAATGGGCTGCGATCAGCTCGCACTTCTTCTTTGGAAAAATTATATTATTCGCAAGCGACAACCAGTGAGTATTTTGATTGTCTTCATTTCAATTAATTTACATTAACATCGATTTCGTTTATATCGTGCTATATAATATTTAAATTAAATTTCTCATAAAAAAATAATTTTAGGGTATTCTAGCCTTGATATTTCTATGGCCGATTCTGGTTTTTATAATACTCTATACAGTCCGAGACAATGTCGATCCAGTATATCATTCGACTTGTCATTTCCCGTCAAGATCGATGCCTCAGGATGGACTTTTACCTTTTGTTCAGAGCTTTATCTGTAGTATTGGAAATACTTGCGAACCTCTTTCGGAATACGAGGAAGTGCCAACATACAAGAATGCTAGGTATTTATGAAATTATTTTTATTTAAATAATTTGAATAATACGAGTAGATAGAAATCAAAGTATGTTTGTTGATTTTTTAATATAAAGCATGTATTTTTGTTTTTTTTTTTTCAATGGGAAAACGTTAATTTTTAATTGAAAATATATATTATTATATCGAAAGAGTTTACATAGAATTTGCATTGTCAAATTTATATAGTTCTATTATTTTTGTACGAATATTGAGAGATTAGAATAATAGAAATTTGAAGAAGAATAAGATAAACAATGAAGGGATTTGTTGATTATTACAGTTTAGGTCCTTTAGTGGTCGATATGCAGCCAATACTCAGCAACGAGACGATTCTCTCTGCGGTGAAAACGTTACCGAAGAGTATTCAACTTCTTAAGTCAATGGCGCAGATACTCACCCGACCGGAAATCAAAGCGTTGTTTGGTAAGTACGCGCGATCGCTTCTCGAAACTCTTGATCGTTTCAAGAGGAGGATGGCGAGTGACAGAATTTTCGAATGTCTATAGACAGAGGTATTTACCTCGGCGACCTCTTCAACAATCACGATCGGATCAAGAGCTTTCTAAGGGCTCAAATGCCACGAGCAAGTACTACCTTCGTCGATAGTTTATTTGAATCGTCAATAAGGTTGTATTATGTAAGTACATTTTGATATAAATGATAACTCCAATCGATACGTATATGATCTTAATAACACTGGTCAACGATGAAAATCTTTATAATTTGAAAATAAAAAAAAATTCTAGCATCGATCTCAACACGAAAAAAATGAATATGAACTTCAAAACTCATCGTTAGGTTATCATTTTAATATATATTATATATTAAAAAATATATAACATATATTTTTTTTTGTTTTTATTTATCACTCTAAACAACATCTTGTCACTAACCGAGTACAGAAATGCTGAGTCATTGTTACTCATCTATTGTTTATTGTTTTTATTTATAGGTTCGAATTAATCATGGTGTTTATTTAATATTCGTTTTTCGTTAGGACCATATTGTGCAAAAAATAAACAAACAAATTCTACAGTCATTTTTTTCATACTTCGATATAGGAAGGATTTAATTTGATTTGATTTTATTAAGGATAGAATTTCAAAGTATATTTTTGTTATGCAATGTAATGATAATCAACGATAGATAATTTTTCTTTTTCTATTTTTTTTCCTTTTTTTTTTTTTCTTTTTTCATTTTATATAAAATTTATATTTTTCCTCAATCGATAGTCAATAAGATTCATTTCTCCTTCGCATTTTATTTATTTAACGAATTTTTTGTTGTCATTTCTTTTTCTTTTTTTTTTTTTTTTCTTTTTTTTTCTTTTTTAACGTCACTTTTTTATTTCAGCTTATTGAAACATTCGGCTCGACGAACGTCGACGGTATCGTTTGTTCACCAGAAAATCTAAAAAAATATATGATCTTATCGAAAGAAGAGAATTATGCGGAAATCTCGAAGGTCCTTTGCGAATTGAATGCCGACAAAATTCCAGATATATTATCCGAACTCTCGAAACATATTGATTTTAATAGTTTGTTGGGCATGTTCGATCGTGTGATGGGAAAATTTCGCGATTATGATTTTTTCCAAGATCTCAGCCTCACGGTCGATACTATTGTGAATTTGAAATCTATAGATAAATACGTCCCGGGATATCTTAGAATTCGAGAATGGCTACCTAACGTTATAATGCTCTTTCGAAACGTCACTTTCAAGGAGATTGATCTTACTTTGTGAGTAATGGTAGACGTTTCTCAACAACATAATTCATTCTCGCTATTTAGTACGATATAATTGACACATTTTCACGTTTATTTCTTATAGTATAAATAAAACTGTAAAGCTATTAGATCCTATTTTTGAGAAAGAACATGATTGGAGGACGGCTCGTCATGGATTTTTAAAATTGAATACGTTACTTGGAATGGTCAAGGAAGTTCTCCATAATCGTACTAACGAATCATCCGATGATTTTTTCTCGTTGTTCGATAATTTAGTAAAAACTATCCAAGATTTTTCGCTTAAGAAAACGAATGAGACACAAGTTACGAAAATATTAGATATGGCATTTTTGGTTCTGAAAGATGGAATGACTTTGACCGAAAAATTGTTAACTCAACACTCCGATGAAATTCTTTTGTACGTACGATATCTTTATTAATTAGAAATTTTATTTATAAATTTTATTTATTATTTAGAAATTTTATTTATTATTATTGATTAGAAACGATATATCTTCGATATTTCTTTTTTTCTTTTTCCCTTTTCATTTTATAATTTTATTATACACATTATGCTTACAGAGCCGCTGAAATTATCGATAATTTAAAATATTATTTCTCCGAGCACATAGTAAACTCACTTACATATGCGAGTTCATTGATTGAGAATATAGTGCGAATGACTCATCACGTGGCTGTCATTCATTTAGAAACTGAAAGGAACATTTATGAAATTTGTAAAAATCATGAAGAATTATTACAAAAGATTCTAACAAATATTGATCCAATAGTTTATCGAACCATTATACGATCCTTTTCTCGATTAAATTTTGTGGAGGTAAATACGTTTGTATTTTATTTAGATATATTTACGATTAGATTTAACGTGTGATCGTAAAAATATATATTTCATTTTTCAGCGATTAGTAGACGGTGCAAAGGATAAGAAATTTGAAGAATTTATTTGTGAGAGAAAAATTTTAAACGAGATATTCGACGATTATCAGAATCTGACAATTGTCCAATCGAAAAATATAGATGATATAATTTGCAGTGATTCCGGAAAGAAATTCATTTCCGATATTCACGCAAATTTTCATTTTGAGGATTATGAAAAAATCGTGCGTAAGATTATGCTTAACATGGAATAAAAAAATCATATTAAAACGTAAATACATATAATGTCGGTTGATTAATAAATATAATATTGCAGATAGAAAATACTTTGGCCACATTAGTCAGTATGTTTTTTAAATATACTGTTGGAATCGAACAAGCCAATCTTACAACAGTTGTACAAGTTACCAGAGCTTTCATTTCTTATTTGGAATCTCCGAGAAGGGATGATCCAGATTGGAGTATTTTCGAAATTAATGAAAATTGGTCAAAGGCTTTCGAGGATACTCGAAGTAAAGGAAGATTAGACGTGTGAGTAGTTTCATCTATAAATAAATAAAACTCCTATACGATCTATTAGAATCTTTTTAATATTCCTCGATGCTAATACACTATAATGTTCTTAACAGTTTAGGAATTTATTTGAGTGTTGCGAAGATGTGCGGTTCCCGTAGTTTATCCTATTTCACGGTAAAACCTAGATTACAAGATATGAATAAATTAGCTATAATCATTTTGCGAGATCTTCAAACTCAACCAACTAGTTGGATCGATCAGTTTCGCCGGCACAAATATGAACTGATAGAATCATTTTATCTTACCGTCACGGACAAAGAAAAGGTCAGTGATAATTCGATTTTTTTTTTTTATCTTTAAAAAAAAAACCTTCGAAGAGAAAGTAACCGATTGACAATTGTAACGTTCGTGTTACTTACAGAGCTTGAAAATATTAGAATATTCGAATTTTACGAAATCGTATTGCATCGATAAGAATCCACCAAACTTAATAGCATATCCTAAGGGATCGGATGAGAAGCTTTTAAAAGAATTGATTTGTCGTGTTTCGAGATCTGTAGAAAATGATCTAATGATAAATATCAACGTTGTCAATTTCAATGACGAAGGTTTATCCAAAGGGAAAATGAATACCTTCAATTGGACGATGTTCAACGAAGAGATCATTCAGATTTACGGATACATTGATAATATTTTATTTCAAGAGGACGAGCAGTACGATCTATTGAGATTGGAGTATCTCAAATCTAATTTTAAAACAGCGTGGACGACAAATCTCACTTCGAGGGACGCTTGGGAGATTAGGTACGCGTTTAATTTTTAACGAAATGAAAAGGTGCCAATTGGGATACCGATAATTCGATGACAAGTTACATTTCTTTGCAGCGTAGGTGTTTTATGTAAGATTTTCAACATAATGGAAAAGCCCATTTTCAAGATACAGGAGCAAACTTTTTGGAAAAATATCAACGCGATCGCGTGGGCTTCTTCGATAATCTTTGAAAACTTAGAAAAAACTATCAATCAGATTCGTAAGAACGATGGTATGATTAAGCTTCCGGAGATTATAAATGATCTGCCGGAAACGCAAATCTTATTGGAAACTTTCTTTCGCAATTTCTTATCGATCATATTCGATGCAATCGATTTGATTTCATCGAACTTTCCTTTTCATATTGTGAGTTATTTATATTTGTATTAATTATAGTATCGTGGCTCATCGAATTTCGTTATTTCTTTTTCTTTTTTTTTTTTTTCATTTTTAGATGAGTTATATCGATAAGTATAAAGAACGCGAATCTGATTGGCCATGTGTGCATAATGAGAGTATTGGTGAAGTTTTGGAATTAAGGAATGGAAGTCGATCATTTTTAAGAGTACTCGAGAGAATAACTTGCGATTCTACTGGATTTATTAAAGAGTGGGAAAATCATCCTATTATAATGAAAGTTCAAAATATTGTGAGTAAAGATTTTCATTTGAATTCAATTTGACCTTAAGAATTTTCTCGTAGTCGGAGCAAATACTATGTATCTTTATATTCTTGTTATATAGATTCAATTCAATACCCCCGCATTACTACCACCATTTAATTGGACGTTGGGATATACGAAATTCCGTGGTCTAGTGGAAACATTTGATACTTTCATTATCGACACAAAGGAAGTAATTTTAGCAGAAAATCCAAAATTGCTACCGTATATGAAGGTGGCTGAACCGAAAATAAAGAGAATCTTTGACGAACGTTTATCAAATATTGAGGTCACTAGGAGGTAAAGATTGTATTTTTTATCGAGTAAAAAATTAAAAAAAGACATAATGCAAAATGTAATGAAGTCAAATGATCAATAGGTCATTTTTGGATTATATCGATTTGAAATTAGACGAGACGATCAAAGTATTTCAAAGTAACCTCACGATGAGCGATTTATGGAAATTGAAGATTACTGGGATCGATAGGATACTTGTTATTGGAAAATTTCTTTCGCATGTCCTCCACGAAGCATTTTCATTTGTGAGGAATATTTTTCAAGATGGTCGGTTTCGATTATTCGGTCTAGAATTATATGTAATTAAATATAAAAATTTTTTTATTAATAAAATCTTTTCTCTTTTTCTATAGGATCCAAGGACATCAATTTATTATCCATATTAGGTTTCAACAATGAGAGTGTGGTCTCGATAATTTATAAGAAATTACCGTATATTTTATCAACATTGGTGAACGGCCTGTCTGATAACAGAATCGAGAATAAAATTGTACAAACATTAAAGAACCATGCGAAATTCAATTGCACAGATTTATTCGATTGGTGGTCCGACGTTAGAGTCGGTCTTAGTATCGAGGAATATACGATATTAAAAAAGTTTACGTGTTATCTTAGTTCAGAAAATTTCAATGGTTACGTGAATTTCGCTGCTAACGAAAGGGAAATATTTTCGAAACCAGTAAGTGGTTATCGATTGTATATGTTAACTGTAATCGGTGATATCTACGATTTTGGAAAAGCTATAAATAAAATACTAAATACAACGATAACTATCGAGAGACCTTTTACTAAACTATACTTCAAGAATGTATTAATAAAACTGAGGGATTCCCTGGAATACGTCGAGTCCACTTCATTTAAGGTAAATTAATGAAAATTGACTAAAGTTCAATTCTATTCGATTGAACGCAACAAGTGTTCGTTCTGTATTTTCAGATCGCAGAATTAAATACTACATGGGCAAACCACAAGCTGATCATTGAAGGTATTTCCGAAGCTTTGTTTAATATTGCCGAAACTTTGGAGACTTTGGAAATAAAGGACGATGAAATATATATCTGGCAAGCGGTGAAAAGTGGCGATGTTCAACAATTGTTGAAAATTATGGAAGCTTCGCCTGAAGAAGCGATAGCATTAATCGCTAGGCTTTTAACGATAGATAAAAAGACTTCTCAGATTATGCCTTTTGAAAATATTAGAGCAACGTTTTGTGATCCTCACTTTATTCCTAATTATTGGGCCATTAAAGATAGGAATTATTTCCTAATGAAAGTTTGCGCTTTCGATCCGTATCAAGTATTGAAATCTATTACCAGCATCGAATTATATGTAAGATATTTTACAAATATATTATACAATGCTTGATATTTTTTAATATCATAGATACACAATGATTTTCGTCTTTTAGGAAGCTGTCGAAGGAAAAAGGGACGTTATTATAAAGTCAACACCTTTACCATTATCATTGATAAAATTCTTAGACGCGGTAATAAAGATTATATCTTCGAACGATAATATAATCGTTAGATCAAACATCTTTAATTCGACAACCTGGAGGAATTTATCGTCAGACACGTGGGATCTTATAAAAAATGCCGAAGCTTCATGGATT
Organism: Vespa crabro; assembly: GCF_910589235.1. Classification (NCBI taxonomy): domain Eukaryota; kingdom Metazoa; phylum Arthropoda; class Insecta; order Hymenoptera; family Vespidae; genus Vespa; species Vespa crabro. The sequence continues at coordinate 10,604,375 of NC_060958.1, read as the reverse complement.
TACGAAAATATTAAACTTGAAGAGGCCCTTAAGAATTTAAACAAATTGATGAACTTCTTAGCGGACCTTTCGTCGGGTGGTGACATTTGGCAGAAGCTACGAAACGTCTACAAGAATACGAAAATCAAATCGATCTTGACGCTGATCGAAGACATGCCCAATCTCGTTATCACCGTTATAGACACATTCTTCACTTCGGAAAGATTAAATGACTTTGTCGAAAAACTTTTTCTCGGTGAAGTAAAACCTTGCGACATCGACAGGTATTTGATACCATCAAGCTTTGTAAGAAAAAAGGGTCTTCTTTCGAGCATCACTAACTTTTGCCAGAACGTTCTTGCAAATGATAAATTCCCTGATGCTTTGGACTTCTTACTTTTCAACTTAGATAACGTGGTATGTTATCTATAAAATAAACAAATATCATTGTCTTCATAACAATGAAATGTATTTTTAATTCTACGGAAAATCTTTTTCCAATCCTTTTAAGAAAGATCTCGAGATATAGAGTCTATAGTTTCTATTTCTTTCAGAGTAACTTTGTTACGTACAATGGTACGGAAAAACATTGGAATGAAAGTTATTTTGTCGAAGAAATTAATAGTTCGTTATATACTTTAATTCGCGTGAGTTTGGAAGGCTATAAGAATCTAAAGGTTCCAACTTGGTGGACGTCTTTTGAAGAGGGTACTCTCAAAGACTTTTCTTTGGAATACAAAAAGAAGGTAAAGCGAGTTTAAAAGGAATTTCTCTAAAGGGCAACGAACTTTGTTATTAATTCGAGAGATTTGTTTTAGGACTTACGGACATTGGCTCATTCAGTCGTGAATAAATTAGGAAGTTTGGTTAAAAACCTTGTGAAAACATCATCTACTGCCAAGCAAGTTCATTTAAGATTACTTTTAATCAATATTAGTTTCATTGTCAATTAATGAATAAGTTTTTTTATTTCAGAGAGTGTTCATGGTGCACCACGCTTATGATCGATATCATAAATTCACAGTTATCTCGACATGCGCTTTATGCACAGCTTATCTGTGATATGAATAAATTAAACAACTCTGAAATTCATGAACGACTAATTCATGAATTTTATTGGAACAAAACCGCGAGCATGGTGGGTGTTCAAAATAGTCGATCTTTTAAAATGCACCTATAGGATAAATAATTCTTTATTTATTTACCGTCATAGATCGAAAATTACAAATATTTAAATAATCAGAAGACATTAAATGAATATATAACCAGTATCGAGGCGACTTTTCACTATATCGCAGACATCGTCGTTGATTTTCAAAACGAAACATATAAGGAAAGGATCAATCATTGTTTTCACAAGTTCATCGGAGATCCAGCGTTCTCGAGGCCGGGCTTGTAATAAAATCTTCTTTCTTTTCTTTTATTTTTATTTACTTAATTTATTTATTTTTTATTCTTTGAGCACTAATCGATAACAATTAAACAAAGGAATGCAAATGAATTATCAGACATATTATTTTCAAGATACGTAATATTCGTTACTGGGATTTTGGATATACTACAAAGGAATACTCATTTGATTGATATTGCGAGACATCATGAGAACATAATTAATTTGACGAATCTTGCTGAAAAAAATGTGCCCATTTGGAAGCCATTACGAGAAGTCGTGAAGAAGTCTGACGTTGAACTCGTTGATGATTTCTTACCGAATGCGACGATCAACGTGAATGCTATATTGAGTGATAGAAATCATTCTTTATGTCGAACCGTTTTCGAGTGTAAAAACATGAGCGTTCTCTATCAATTCTTAAGCTCGAAGAGGGCTGGCAAAGTTCTACGATACGATCTCAAAGCGGCCAAGTATCCGTCTGTAATGGATATTTCTGATCGATTAGCGAAGAGCTTAGATCTGTCTCTGATAAAACGGAAAATAATACATTGGCGTCAAAACGCATCGTGGGATCTGACATGGTTGAAACAGATCTTACATCATTTAAGTGTTGTCCTCAGTGAGGGTGGTAATCTCTTGGACGTTGCCTTTAAGATAGATTTCAAGGATATTTCCAATGTTCTCAGTATGCCCGATATCGTAGATGGTGTGGTTAATCTTCTGAAGGACAAGACCATCGATAAAATATTTTCAGGGTAATGAGACGGAAGTGGATCGCTATGAAATATTTTTCCTATAATCCTTTTTCTTTCCATGCTTATCTCCCCTTATGATCGTGCAATTTTTACAGAATGCACGAGATTTTGGAGGACGTGGAACCGTTTCTGAATGATCAAAATTTGATCAAAGATTTGTATAACATAATCGTTTCTTTGGAGTCAATGGAAATTTTTAAGAATTTGGGCTTATTGAACGTTAAATGTGCGTTAACAATTTTATTAAAGATTTTCGATGACATTATCCTTTTCCTTTTTCTTTTCAATTTTATTAATTTATTTGTTCTTTTTTTTCTTTTTTTTTTTTTTTTCTTTTTCCTCATTTTAGATGTCATCAGCGATATGTTCGATAATTGGGATACAGTGAGAACTTATTTGATCAATAAGATAAATATATCGAAGGAGGTGGCATTGATTTTGAGTCAAGCTAAAATCGACATGATATCGGTTTTTATGAAGGAAAAACGTGCGTTTAGTTTGAAGGATACGATTTGTTCGCCATCTAAGTTAGGAGATATGTTAAACGTTGAACAAACTAATATAACGATCGATGAAATTAGCACGGTACTTTGCAACTTGAACAATACGCAAACGCAAAATATCGCTATCACTTTAATTAAGAATTTAAATTTCGACTATATTCTCAAAACCGTAAGTATTGATAACGAAATTTAAATTAATATCATTTCAACGTAGTTAATAATAACAAAAATCGTGCTTTTAGTTATTAAGCGCAAATGTAAAAAACATCATGGCAAATGCGAATTTAACGGAAGCCGAAGGAAAATTGGTATTGGATAATCTAGGAGTCGTTTCCGAATTGATTCCATTTTTTAAGGACAAACTTTCAGGGAACTTAATTTCTCCTGAGAGTTTACAATCCGAAGACGAGTCCGATGCTAAAGAAATAATATCGAGTTAGTTTTATTATTATAAATTTCACGAAGATAAGACAAGAAATATTTGTAATATTTAATTATTATTATTATTATTATTATTACTATTATTATTATTATTATTATTATCATAGGCTCGGAATTTCTTACGGATTCGAGTAGAATGCTTTGTGGTAAAATGATAATAGACAACAACAATGGATTTTACAAAATGATTGCAAGTATTCAGGATAATACGAAAGAAGATGATCAGATCGAGCTCGATTCCTTACCAAGTAATATATTTACAATTTATACGAATATATGTAAATGGTTCGCAGTTTGGTGCGATTAAAAAAGAAAAAAAAAAAAAAAAGGAAAATAACGATCATAATCGTTGCAGGTGATTTCTGTAGGGAGACTTACAAAAGTTTAACCAACATGGGTGCTGGAAAGATTATTTGGTCCTATGTTAAACCATTATTACGTGGTCAGATACTTTACGCGCCTGATACTATCGTGATTAAAAAAGTTATGTCCATCGCGAATGATACTTTCGTACAGATGGATCATTTTAGTCAATTGATGTATAGTTTCGTGGAGACACTTAAATCATTGGCAAGCCTTTCGGAAATGGGTGATAGTCTCAACGAATTGCAGGATATTATGACATCGAAAATTATGCGAATAGCTATCAAGAGTTTTGGTGGTGGAAACTTTGAGGGTAAGAAGGATTACATAGTTATTATACATTAAATAGAGTTTTTCGAAGATTATGATTTTCTACTTATTTGAAACGCGAATATTCGCAGGTGATTTTTCGAACTTTAATATCGGCGAGATAGCATGGAGATTAAAAAGATCGAAAAGACTGATTACTATGGTAGAAATGTTGAATAATCTGATGGATTGCGTATTAATCAATCGAATGAAAGGATTTTCAACGGAGGAAGAACTCCAAACGTACGCTCGTTCTCTCATGGAGACAAACGAGTTCTTAGCAGGAATCGTCTTTTTAGAAAAGGAAACGGAAAGGTCTAAAAGATCATTGGATTATGGATTATCGGATAATGTCACGTACAAAATTCGTATGGACGTAGATTATGTTCCATCGACCATAAGATTAAAGAATCAATTTTGGATACCTGGACCGGAAAGCAGTTTTATAGAAGATCTTAGATATCTTCGAGGTTTCATACAGCTTCAGGATGCCATCGATCGTGCAATTATTAAAATAAAATCTCAAAAGGATCAAAATTGGAAAACGTTCACGCAACAAATGCCTTATCCTTGTTGGAAACAAGTACCGTGAGTAATCCATAACAGTTTAATTCTTAATTCAAGTAAATAGATAAAATGGAAGATTTCAGAAAGGGTAAGATGAAAAATTCAATTTTAGCTTTCAAACGACTCTTTACGAATCTCAGGGCCTTCAAGTATGTTTCTTTTTTGCCTTTATGATGTGCGTTGGATCAATCGTTCGACATATCGTGTGGGAAAGAGAATCTAGGAATTCTATGGTACAAAAGAAATATATTAAATATCACTTGATTACATTGATAACATTTATTTATTTATTTATTTTTTTTTTTTTTAATAAATCTACTATTCCAGGTGATGAGTGTTATGGGACTGAAGCCTTGGCGAAATACCTTTGCTTGGTACATAACTTCCTTTATCGAGCTATCAATCATAATTATTTGTATCAGTTTGATTCTCTTGGCTGGAAAAATTCTTCCAAGATCTAATCCCATCCTGGTTCTAATTCTTCTCTTCGATTATATATTTTCTATCCTAACGTTTTGGTAAATTATTTTTCTTATTTGTTAAATAATTCTTAAAGAATTTGTGTAACGATCAATTCGTTCGTTCATTTTATTTTTGATTATTTAGTTACATGATATCGACGATGTTCAGTTCAGCGAGTCTTTCTGCAATTACGACAGTAGTTATGTTTTTATTAACTTACATGCCATATATCATTGTTATCGCAATGGAAGCTGTTTTTGGCTTGACTTATAAATTATTAATCGTAAGTAATTCTTTCTAAGGTATATACATTTTCTATCATTCATTATGAATGTTTAAATATTTTCCTTTTTTTTTCTTTTTTTTTTTTTTTTTTTTCTAGTGTCTCAGTATGTCAACTAGTTTCTGTTATGGTTGCCTTTATATTGTTCGCAAAGAAGTACAAGGTACTGGTGTCACGTGGAAAAATATATGGGAAGAATCTAGTCCTGGTGATCCAATGTCCTTAGCTCTGATCCTTTTTATGATAGCTTTTGATGGTTGCATTTACGTTTTGATTGGTTATTTCATCACAAAGTACACCAATTCAGGTAACTTCATTCGATATTTTCGAATATAAATATACATATAATATAGTACATACATATATATGTAATAACAAAAGTATTATTAGAAAGAGTAAATTATTAACACCATAATTATAATAATTAATATTCTCGGGAGAAGGTACTATTATTGGAGAACACGGAAATTATTACTCTTTATCTTACAAAGTAAATATTTCTCAAGTATGCAAACTTTTTAGCATCTATCTATCTCGTTGAAAGACTGTGCTACTGTTTGAAATTAACTTTATATATATATATATAAGGATGAGGATTTGAAATATTACAAATAAATTTTTTCAAAATCATTAAATATAGCATAATTTAGATTTACTTTCAGATTAAATGAAATGAAAGAGCTATAATATTGTTTGTCTTTCCTCTTGTTTAATAATTATGAAAAAATTAAATTATAACATTTATAATACCTTATTCTATATATATACATATAAGACTAATAACATTCGTCTTATGGTGAAGGTTAACTTATACTAAAATTTTTTTACATGCTTGTGTTTTACGTATCCTATTTTTATACAGTAATATTCTATATTTATTACTAGTATAGGTGTAAAATCAACTCGTGCTTCTAAATTGTTAAAGGTAATTAAAACGAATTAATTTAACGTTGTACTCGATATTTCATACGTTCATATAACAGGTAAATAATAGAGAAATATATTCCATGCTTCTTTTTCATTTTTTGTATTTTTTGTTTTATCCTTTTTTTTTTTCATAAAGAAACGTTGGTAACTCTTTCGTTGTAAATAATTAAATTCCGTCGAATTTTTATTCGATTTTTTGTTCTGTTTCGTAATTACATTTATGTGAGAAATAAAGATTCTAAGATTTTATAAAAACCTCTCGTAGAAACGGTAAAAGCTATATTAGCTCTAATATAATTGTAGATTTGGTTAAAGAGAGATTTGCTTAAAAAAGATATAATTTTAATGATCTCGTAATCAAAAGGATAATGCTTCCGAGCGTTGGTAATGTATATTTTCTCATCAAATTGTAGCTTTGGCGAATGCACAAATAGGAATGTGTAGCTTATAAGAGTCCAATAAAGAAGAAAGAAATATTACTAAGAAATTAGTTCGGTAATACGGTTGTAACGCTTAATAGGATTATTCGTCCTGCAATTGTTCAGTTGGTAGATTTTTTGAAGATATATTACAATGCGAGTAATACGCGTTCTCGCGTAATTACATTTACATAATTAACGAGGGGAAAGAGGTCATTCACATTATTCCTAACGCACATTCTATTTTCGTGTAGTTTTCGTTAATGCAGGAATAAATATTAACGAGCGGAGAATTCATTAATGATTAATAAGAATACATTAGACTCGGTTGAAATATATTGTTCCGTTATTATTTTCTTTTTTCTTTTCTTTCTTTTCTTTCCTTTTTTCTTTTTTTTTTTTTTTTTTTTAAGAGATCATAAAAAAAGGTTTTTTGTTCGCGAAGAAAATAGAGGAAAGAAGGAAAAAGAAAAAGGACGTACTTTAAGTAAACGAAAGAGGAAAGAAGAGAGAGAGAGAAAGGAAGGAAACGAAAGAGATCGCCAAGGAGACGAGCGAAGTTTCTTATCTTTTCTTACTTTTCTTTTCGTTTATTTATTCCTCTTTTCTTTTCCTTTTTTGTCCTTGTTTTTTCTTTTTTTTTCTTTCTTTCTTTCTTTTTTTTTTTTTTTTTTTTTTTTCTTTTCTTGAAACGGCCGAGCATTACCGATAATTTTCCAGGCAGGGACTTTCTTGGTTTGAGGTCCCGTAGCTTATGGTGGGCCAACACACGTTCTCTCTATGGCAGGCCCAGTTACCTCACCTTCGTCAACAACCTCTATTTCACTAACGACGTTCTGCACCTTTCAACCACTTATCAAGGTATCGCACTCTCGCAGCTTGCGGACGCATACGAGCCGCAAGCGGATATCTTGCTTGTCCTCGTATTTCCGAGGGACCTTCATTTGCATTCCGTGTCAAAGAGAGCAAGAGAGAGAGAGAGAGAGAGAGAGAGAGAGAGAGAGAGAGAGAGCGGAGGAGAGGAATATGCACCGATCGTTCGTTACTCGAGTAACGATCTGTTGGTTACCGTACATGCATAATTCAAAATTTATTACCTTAACTAACGTTGAATGGAAAACGATTAGAGTTCGTTCACTCTCATTCGTTCTTTCTATCGTTTGCATGCTTCAATATATTCATCCACGTTATTTCCATTATTAACTAAAAAAAAAAAAAAAAAAAGTTCTATTTGTGTTTCTCATTTTTCTTTCTTTTCCTCTTTTTTTTTGTTTTGGTTTTTTTTTCTTTTTTTTTTTTTCTTTTTGTTTCTTTTTTTTTTTGTTGTTTCGTTCTTCGTTGTTTCAAGTAAGCCCCCCCCCCCCCCCCGGAGAGAAAATTTGAGATTTAACTTTGTATGTATAGCATGTTAATGTCAAATCGGGCATGCCAATCGAAATACATATATACTTCATACTTCTATGTATTGACTATTTGAGTGTCGCTTTTCGTCGATGCATCGTGTTTCTATGTATTTTCTTTTCTTCTTATTTATTTATTTCTTTTTTTTTCTTTTTCTTTTTGTTTTTTTTTCTTTTTTCTTTATTTATTTATTTTGTATCTCAAGCATTGCTTACAATTCGGCGCTTTTTCTTGATTTTCTTTTATGCGTTTTTCCAAACGTGGAATAACAGCTAAGTATATTGAACACTGATTGAGATTATATTTGTTCTGCATGTCTCGAAAGATTATAAGATTTAATTTATAAAAAATATATAATATTATCGTGGATGAAATTGGGATCCCAACAATTGCATCCATGATAGCCTTTATTAGTTAGTGAAAAAAAAAAAAAAAAATAAATAAATAAATAAATAAAATCGACGATTGCTTTTTCCAAATCGATATAGAGGACGATTCAGACGTGAGTAATTTGACGGTGAATGAGAAACAAATCGGCGTGAGTTTCGACAACGTTCGTAAAGTTTATAATACCGACATTGGAGAAATCGTAGCCATTGATGACTTCACTTTGAAGCTTTGCGAAGGTGAAGTGACCAGCCTTCTTGGAAGAAACGGAGCCGGAAAGACAACAATCATGTATGCAAAATTTGTCTTTCTCTTGTAACATATTAATTATTTTAAATAACGTTTATCTTTTTTCTTTATTTCGTCAAAAACGAAAAATTAAAAAAAAAAAAAAGAAAAAAACCAAGGAAAAAAAAGAAAAGAAAAGAAAAAGATAAAGGAAAGTTCTTTCATATGGGTAGAATAATCGGTTCGAATTAAAATGATCAGTGAAGGGAAATATTACGGGAAGTTGGTTCCTCGAATTGTACGCTTTCATTTCAGCAAGATGTTGACGGGTATGGTAGCTCCGACCAACGGTGAAATATGTTTGAATGGTGAAGAGGGTTGTAAGCCAGACATAGGGGTGTGCCCTCAGGATAATGTGCTCATCGACACTTTGACGCCAAGGGAGCATATGATCTTTTATTCGAAGCTCAAGGGCCAAAAAGACAATATGAATATGGAAAAAAATGTTAACGAGTAAGCCTGAAATATTATTGCTATTGATCTTCACGGGGAAAACAATTTTTTTTTTTTTTTTTTTTTTTTTTTATATATATATATAAATTAATCAAAATCGATTCAACATTTTTAACATGATTAAACGTTAATAACTTTCGTCGAAAGTAATTTTTGAAAATTTTCAATTTACTATAAATCATTCAAACTCCGATGTTATTGTTGTTGTTTTTTTCTGTGTTTTTTTAATTTAATTTATTCTTTTTTTTTCGTTTTTATATAATAACAATAACAATTATTCTTTATTTCTAGCATGCTAAGTTCGTTAGAATTAGGTCGACAAGAGCACGAGCCGGTGTATCGTTTATCAGGCGGTACAAAGCGTCGACTTTGCGTAGCCCTAGCCTTTTTAGGTTCACCAAAATTGGTGATCCTCGATGAGCCAGGCGCAGGTGTGGATCCTGCAGCCAGAAGAAGAATTTGGCGACTGATCGATCAACATCGTATAGGTAGAACAGTTCTTCTTTCTACTCATCATCTGGACGAGGCTGACATGTTAAGCGACACAGTTGTTGTCATGCACAAAGGGAAGATCCTTTGCACTGGTTCACCGTTGACTTTAAAAATGAATCATGGCAGAGGTTACAGATTAAACGTTTCTTATCCACCAACCAATATCTCTAGTGGATCCATCGAGAACAAGAACTTGATGATACTTCGAAATATCATTGAAGGCATCGTGTCTAATTATAATATTAATGAAACATCTGAAACTGAAGTCATCGTTACTCTTCCGTTTCAAGGAAAACATGGTAATAATAACGAGTAAGTTTTATTATTCTTCCTTTTTATGATACTAAAAGATATCATTCATTATCAAATTTGTCGAACGTTTTCTTTTTGATATCTAGCATAGCCCAAGTAGCAAAGGTACTCGAAGATAATCAAAAACTTTTAGGATTTATTCATTTCTCCTTGGAATGTGATACTCTCGAAAGAGTCTTTTTGGATTTATGTGCACGCGCCGATAATAATTCATTGTTGAACGGAGCTAACATAAACAATGCTGACAAAGTGAATCATATTGGTTAGTATTTATTGAATCAAAGTTATTACCATGAATCGCGGAATTACTTTTTTTCCTTTTCTCTCGATATCACGACGAAATCAAGTTAATAAGGTTTTATTTGTTCCCTATAAGGATTGCCCCTTTCGAACGACGAGATTGATATGATAGATCTAGAACCCTCGCCAAAGCCTACATCATTCAGACAAGGAAAGGCTTTATTGAAAAAGCGATTGTGGCATTTCGCAAAGGACTGGAGATCGCCCTTGGCCACCCTCATTTTACCGACCGTCTTCGTTGCTGTGGCGATGGGGTTCTCTCTAATAAGACCACCATCCGAGGATGAGCCACCATTGGCACTTAACCCGAGGCTTTACGATACCCATCCAACTTACTTCTACAGGTATATTACATAAAATATGTATTCGAAACTTATGAACTTTCTGCCGGAATGAATATTTTACGATGGCTTCAAATTATTCATAATATCGTTAATCGAACGTCATATCATTTTTTAGTATCGACAACAGCAATGATCCATTTTTGCAACATGTATCTCTTCAATTACACGATAGATTTGGGGACGATTATGCTGGTGCTTGGCAAACTTTACCAAACGTAAGAGAAATCATTGTAAATCGCGAGATATATTTATATCATCTTTATGTAAAAATTATTTTAGGATACGGGGACGTGTGAATGTGTGGATGGTCAACAAACTTGTCAAGGTGTGTCACAAGCGGTAGAAGGACTTTTACAAACTTTACCTGGTCGACCAACTCTTGATTGGATTGTTTCAACTCATCAAGAATATATTGAGAGAAGGTACATAAGGTGTCTTAGAGAAATAATTTCCTCGTATAACAAATTTATCTGATTCAATAACGTTCTATGATTTCAATACAGATACGGTGGATGGTCACTTTCACATTGGAAGGACGATCCCCTTTTCGTCGTTTGGTATAACAATAAAGGTCATCACTCGATGCCGTCCTATCTTAACGCCCTAAACGAAGCGATACTTCGTGCTTCAGGAGTCAACGGACATTTAACGACCCTGAACCATCCATTGAAGCTTTCAAGAGACCAATTGAATCGAACCACATTGTGAGTTACCAATGTAGCGATTGAAATAGCTCGTATGGCTTTGGACGTTTACGCGTGAAACTAAAAGGAAACTAAATGCTAACCATCGATTTCTATAATTTACTATATTTACATTTTCTCGGATATTCGGTTAAATTAAGATCGTCTTATATTCAAAGACGAACTTCATTCATGGTTGAATAGCTCTTAAAAGGTCGCATCGATAGGTGAACTAAAATTCGTCCTGGTACGAATGTTACGTCTTTTCACGAATTCGGAATACTTAAGAGTTCTGAAACGAGAGAAGAGAACTCTTTGCTTGTACGTGTTACTTGGTTCGTTTACTTTTAATTAACGTTCCATATGATTCCGTCTACACGCGGATAACTCGTTTCGCGCTTTCACAAGCTTCTCCTCTTTCTTTCTTTCTCTCTCTTTCTCTCTCTTCGACGTAAGCTTTCCTCGTGATCCGATTAACGATTCAACGTAGATTCGTAACTCCTCGTGAATACTAATGATATCCCAGCGGCGACGTATATACTCTCGTATCTAAGCTTTTTTGATCGTAGAGAAATTTTGTACTTCTTTTATATTTCTTTTCTTTTCTTTCTCTTTTTTTTTTCTTTTTTTTTTTTTTTTTCTAACGATCGAAAAACTTTTTTTCTATGCTTACGTTCACACGGGGCTTATCTCGAAAAAAGGGCAAATAAACTTGTTTATATATTTTTCGTAGAAGAACATAAAGAAAATTGATTTTGTTATATATTTGTCTTATAGATTGCAACGTGTCGCCGACGTTGGCATTGCCTTGGTTCTTTTAATCGCATTTAATCTGGTTGGCGCACAAGGAACGAAGGAATTGGTTAGAGAAAGACTCTCGGAAGAAAAAAGAATACTTTATCTGGCTGGAGTTCACCCGGTGACTTACTGGACGACGGCCTTGATCTGGGATTTTCTAGTAAGATACATTATCAAGTTAAGATTTAAAGAACCTTAAAGAGGATCTCCCGTGAATGGGTTTACGTTTTTAAGTGGGCTTAAGAAATAACCATTGTGAAACTTATACGTGAAAGTTCAATCGTTTTTTATCTTAAAGAAAGAAAAAAAAAAAAAAAAAAAAAAAAAGAAAGAAAGAAAAGAAAAAAAAGCCACACGTACAAAAGCATCAAGATAAATAGTTCGTAAAATATTATCCTGTTTTAATATAATCTTTTAATCTATTAATCATATAAATTTTTTTCCTTATAGATTTTTGGATGTTCCATTTGCTCGGCTGTCGTAGTTTTTGAAATATTCGGCTTATCCACTTACGTTTCTAAAGATAATTTAGCTGGTGTCTGTTTATTACTCTTTCTCTTCGCGTAAGTATAAATTATAAGTACTAAATCGTTGAGATTTCTTGAATTTTATTGAATTTGTTCTCTTCAGTTGGGCTGTCATTCCGTTCTCCCACTTAGCCGAGAAGGCATTCGACGATTCCAGTTTGTCCAACATGGTTCTCTTTTGTGTGAACACCTTTATAGGCGTGAGCTCTCTTGCTACTATTTTGGTGATCGATATTCTTGGAAAGACTCAAACAGCTGCCGATGTCAGAAATGTTCTTCATCGAATTCTCATGATCTTTCCACAATACGTTCTTGGCGATGCTCTCGTAGAATTATCCAAGAATGACATCACTGCCGAACTCTTGAAGAAGTTTCACATGAATACTTATAAGTCACCATTAGGTTGGGATCTTTTAGGCGTTCATTATATTTTTCTTATAATTATTGGTGCTCTATTGTTCCTAATAAATCTCATCATTGAATGCCGACTCTTGCCGAATTTCCGAAAGCAGAACGTAAATTACGAAGTTGTAGAAGAGGATGAGGATGTAATCAATGAAAGGACGAGGATTGAAAGTGGCATGGCACATGAGGACATTTTGAAAACGATTAAATTGAGAAAGGAGTATCGAAGCGTTTACGGAACAAACGTTGCTGTTCAGAATTTAAGTTTTGGTATACAACCTGGAAAGTGTTTCGGTCTGTTGGGCGTCAATGGGGCCGGAAAGAGTACGACCTTCAAGATGCTCACCACGGAAATTATTGCTACGGCTGGTAGAATTGTCTTAAAGGAAGAGGACGTTGGTTCTGGACCTCTTTGTAACGGTGAAGTTGGTTATTGTCCTCAGACCGAGGCCTTGGACGGTTTCTTGACACCGCATCAGTGTTTGACGATACACGCTGAGATTTGCGGTTTGAAGAACGTTCCTAAGGTAAAAAGGAAAAAAATGTTCATTGTTTATTCTCTCTTTTTTTTCTTTTTTTTTTTTTTTTTTTTTTTTTAACATTAATCATGGCAACGTTATGATCGTAGCTTTAACATGATATTTTTATTGTGATTAGATAGTCGAAAATACATTGAAAAGGCTCGATCTTCTTAAGTATGCTCATCAAAGGGTTAGCAGTCTTAGTGGTGGAAATAAAAGAAAATTGTGTACAGCTGTAGCAGTAATGGCTCCAGTTTCTGTAATTCTCATGGACGAGCCAACGAGGTAACCTTAAATTTTATAAAATATGATTTTGTTTAAAAGATGATAATAACGCGTATGTAAATTTAACAATTCGAATTTTTCAGTGGCATGGATCCAGCGACGAAGGATTTAGTTGGATGTGTGGTTAAGCACGTCACGAAAAATCACAGTAGCGTGATATTAACGTCTCACAGTGTCGCTGATTGCGAAAGTTTATGTACCAGAGTGGGAATTCTTGCCAAAGCCGGTCTCAGGTGTATAGGAACACCGCAACATTTGAAGCACAAGTAAAAAGAGCTCTTCCCTCTACTCTCGCAATTACGCTAGGATATCCCAAAAGCATCAAGAACTTTTCTTCCCTATTCTACTTCTTCCTCATTTCGATTTTCTCTTTTTTTCTTCTCTTTAAACGAACCTTCTGCGTCCACCGACGTAATCGTTGAGTACACGAAACAAGAAAGAATTTCATTCATAAGAGTTTCTCATTTGTTCGTTTGTTCGTTCGTAAAACTTTGCTAGTTTTAAAGTTATTGTACGGTTCGCAGTGTATTTGTTCCGATAAAGAGAAAAAAGATAGATAGATAGATAGATAGATAGATAGATAGATAGATAGATAGAGTGAGAGACAGAGAGGGGGTGGGGGAGAATTCGAGAGGTCCCTCGACACCGAAATGAAATTTACGTTGGCATTCCAAACGCATTTAGGCCTCTTTAGAAGCTATACGTAGTTCAACCAGTTTAGTAGATATGCGTCTCTCTCTCTCTCTCTCTCTCTCTCTCTCTCTCTCTCTCTCTCTCTCTTTAGAGGAGGATGAGAGGCACTTTAACAGCTATTTGCTCTAATTGAGATACATTACGTACGGAGCGGTGATCTATGCGCGACCGGTCCATTGTAATGCACACACATCGAGTCAGCTAGACCTTTTGGAATAACGTATTGCGGCATAAATATTTAATCATTGGAATCACCGATGCCTAAGGCGTCTTGTAGAATATTTTCCTCTTTCCTTGAACGTCCTATAATCCCTTTCATATTTCTCATTCTTTCGTCTTTTATCGTCATAGAGTAAAAACAAAATTTACGATAAAATCCTTTATGTATTTCATTTATCCAATCTGAAAACTACAAGCAATCAAGATGTTTTATGTGTTCCCTCGGTCTTCCCCTTAGCGCGTTAACAAATTCACGAAGGACCATTATCTTTCAGATTCGGCGAGGGCTACGTTGTTTTCTTGAGATTCAGCAAACCGACGTTAATCAGTGATCTCAAGAGAGCCATTGCGAATCATCTTCCACAAGCCGTTGTATTTTCGAGACAAGCAACTGCAGCACGTTTACTGGTGCCAAAGAATGAGGAGATGGCACTGAGCAACAGTTTCGCCAAAGTGAAAATGCTTGCGGATGAGCTCAAAGCTACGGATTATACGCTCTCTCAGAGCTCCTTGGATCAGGTTGGTATTTAAAGATGACAAGCTGAAGACGAGTTTCCTCTTTAGAATGGACTCGATCATCTCGATCAAAGTCATTCCTTCTTTTCTTGGTAACTCGATGTCAGCGAACTCTATAAACGATAAATCCACGATTGACTTCCTTGCACTCAGCAGAAATCTCCTCTCTCTCTCTCTCTCTCTCTGTCTCTCTTTCTCTATGGGGTCCGATATGCGCAATATTATCGTGCAATATTCGGAGCTCTTGTCTCCGGCAGATGATGCACTGCCTGTGCATTGCACTTCCTCCTTCAACCAAGACCGATCCCTGCTTTCGTACTACCTATCCTGAGGGATATTAATGGAACCGCCCGGCTCTCAGCTAGCTCGTGGGATAGTCTATGGTTTACAGTCTGCAGCCGAGAACAGCCAGAAACTCGGCTTGGTCCTCTCTCTCTCTCTCTCTCTCTCTCTCTCTCTCTCTCTCTCGCTCGCTTGCTCTCGCTCTCTCTCACAAACACATAAACATGTTCACTCATGACTATATATGTAACTCTGTCTCTTTTATGTTCTCCTGTCCCTTTCCTAGTCTCACCTAAATGCTTCCTAGATCGTCGTTCTTGTCTCACGACGGTATGCGAGATTCCTCGTTCTCCCTTTCAACCGCTAAAACTGTTGTTAATTAACCGCTTTGCTGAGAGATAATTAATGTGGAAAATGAAGCGTGCCTTTGAAGTCGAGCTTCTCCTGTCACATGTGAAACGAGTCCTTGCCACTTGTCAACTCTACATGAGTTTCTTGATTTCGGTCTTTCTCACTTCATCACCTAAGAATTTCACGAAGACATTAATTGCGTTATTGCCTTAGAATAATAATAATAATAATAATAATAATAATAATAATAATAATAATAAATAATAATAATCGGCGAAATATAATTGAAATGAAATATAAGCTTGGTCTATAGCATATAAAGATTTATCGCTTCTAATCTATGATCTAATTTTGAAACGAGTGATTAGATAGAGATTGACAATGAATAGATTAGATAGATGGAATTAGTCAAAAATTGAAATATGCTAAGACGAAAAATAATATTTTAGTTATTCATTAGATCTAATATATTTAATAAATTATATATTATAGTATAATTCGTTGACGAAGCTCCCACTTTTTTGTCATAAGACAGGAACGAGATTAGGAACGATTGACTAATAATTTATATCGTTACGTCCTTATTTCTTTTCATCTGTATATATATATATATATATATATATATATATATATATATATATATATATATATGTATGTATATATACGCGCATATACACACGCACACATTATATAATTAACCTTCTCTAAGATTTCCAAAGATATTAAAATGAACAAGAAGATTCGTTAAAAAGGATATGTTAATTTGGTTTATATATTTATCTATGCATGGAATTCAACCTCGAAGTTTAAGACAACCTTACAGATAGTCTTTCACTTTCTCTTCGACCTCCGTACCATTTCCAGACATCAGTGAGATTCTCTTTCTCTTTTGCTCTCATAATAACCAATTACAAACGCTTTGAAGCTTAATTAAGCGTCATTAATTAAAGTTGTTTGCCCAGGCAACGATTACGACAAGGACGAGGATCTTCGGTAATTAAATGTC
Source organism: Vespa crabro (assembly GCF_910589235.1). Classification (NCBI taxonomy): domain Eukaryota; kingdom Metazoa; phylum Arthropoda; class Insecta; order Hymenoptera; family Vespidae; genus Vespa; species Vespa crabro. Next base: position 10,587,711 of record NC_060958.1, on the reverse strand, counting down.
TCTACGAGTTTTATCCGATTTCACCACTTTGAGGCTTTAATTAGACTTTCTTCTTCGGTCGGCAGAGAGTTGGTGGACTTTGAAAACGGCGAGCCGAGGCGTTGTGTTCTCTTTGTAATTGGATAGTTTTTATGGGTTTTCTTGGCATTTTCTTTTTATATTTCTTTCTTTCTATTATTTTTACTTTTTTCTCTTTTTTTCTCTTTTTTTTTCTTATTTTTTTTTTTTTTTTTTTTTTTTTAATTCTTTCTCTTTCATTGTTTCTCATTAGATTATTCTTTGTTGATCGAATTGATGGAAGAAAAATCATTAGGTCCATTAAAAAGATCTTTCCATTTAAATTATTACATCGTTCTATTAAAATTTGTTTCTTAGTTTAAAGCATGAGATGAGGAGAAAGAAAGAGAGAGAGAGAGAGAGAGAGAAAGAAAGAAAGAAAATCTAAGTGCGTTATCCGAATAATCGTGAGATATCCTCTACAGGCCATTTGTGGGCAAAGATCGTAAATCAGACGTCTGATTTTCACGAGAGCAAGATTGCCGGCGTAGATATGTAGATTTTATGGTACCTAAAGTGAGCACGATCTTCTCTTTGAAAATTCCAACGGAAGGATCCTCCGATGGGCGAATTGAGTAGAAAGAACGCTATTGAAACGGATGATCGTTGATTCGTTGAACTAGTGCTAGCTTCCGATAGATCGGTTGGATCGTATACGTTGAATAAAAATTCAGCATACTCGCCGTTTCGAAGTCGTTTGAATAAAATTTCGACTGGTTGAATCATCTCGAGCCCAAGGATTTTTTTCTAAACATTATCATTTTATTTTATGTACCTTGAAAATAGATCGTTTATTTGTTTTTATCTATTAAAATGAGATAACACGATCAAATGATTACAAGAACAAATTCTCTTCCTTTTCTCTCTCTCTCTCTCTCTCTCTCTCTCTCTCTCTCTCTCTCTTTCTTCTCATAATATAACAAGAGATACACTAAAATCCAAAGTCCCTAAAAAGATCTCCATGGAGACTTTTACGTGACCAAAATATTAGATAGACGCAAAAACGTGTTCACATCCTCTAATTTCTAAAATCTCTTCGAACGCCTAAAGCCTTCTGGGTGAATATTTCCCAGGACACGTAGAAGAACTTTTGGCAAACATTTGACAATGTCAGGTTGTTTAGTCGAGTAGCATAAGTAAAGACACGTGTCATTTAAGAAACGACACAACCATATCTTCCTGTCTCTCTCTCTCTCTCTCTCTTTTCCTTTTTACATATAATTTATGCATAATTTTAAAAGAATAAAAGAGAGAGAGAGAGAGAGAGAGAGAGAGAGAGAGAGAAATAGATTTTTGATGTTAAAACTGTTCCACGATTTAAACATCAAGAGAATATATTCGTACATATCATTTATACGTTTTCATGTAAACCGTGCGGCAAAGTCGGCTCGTTAAAAAAGTTTCGAGATTTTTATGGGAGTCCTCGTAGAGCGGGAGAAAACTCGTTCCTTTCCACTACCATCTCTTTCTCTCTCTCTCTCTCTCTCTCTCTCTCTCCCTTTTCTTTCCTTTTTTTATTCTTTTCTCTCGCTTCTCATTCTCCCACCACTGGTATTCATCGTACGGGTGAACGCGTGGGGCATACGATAAACGGCGAGTGCACCGATGTAACGAGCAAAAGTTTACGCATCCTGCCATTTCACAAATTTCACAATCTACACTAGTGCAATAATTGTCATCTCGAGGGAACATTATGAGAATGGACGCGAACTGATTTTGCGATGGCCAATTGCCGTCGTTTCTTGTTTTTTTTTATTTTTTTTTTTATTTTCTTTTTTTTTTTTATTTTTTTTTTTCATGTATGTAACGAGGCCTTCTTTTTTTAAAACTCTACTTTTCGAACAAGTTTCTATAATAATAAGATAAAACGAATGAGATAAAGAGAAGGAGTATATAGGTAAGCGTAAATAAAAAATAATACTTTATTTTTATTTTTCTATATTTATATATCTGTGATGCAGGTGCTCGTAAATTTCTCGGAGGAACCCGAGGACGAATCTACGATCGATTCTATGAGAAGTGGTTACACCAACGCCTGCTTCAACATGGACATCATTCATATGGATACGCTTTGAGGATGGAACAGAAAATACACCATTTTTCTTTTCTCTCTGTTATTTTCATTCTTTCTTTCTTTCTATAGAAAATATTTTTTTTTATTTCATGGGCCCCAAAGCGAATTCGTTTCTTCTCATTTTCAATGCGCGATCTCTCTGTGCGACTATTGCTGTGATAACTCAAAATTTTCATTTTTTTTCTTACTTTTTTCTTTTCTTTCATTTATCATCTCTCTTTTCTTATCTCTCTCTCTCTCTCTCTCTCTCTTTTTTATATATCCCTTCTTAAAACCCATGATTACGGGTTAATAGGTATATCATGAGCCCCGACAAATACAAAAACATTGTTACTTTACAGTTTATCCTCGTCGATTATTTGAAAGAGTCCGATGATTTTTGTACATGCATTTTAGTTCCTATACTGTGTTTCTCTTGGAGTGCTATTCTTCATGCTTTCCTTTTTCTTTTTCTTTTTCTTTTTTTTTCTTTTCTTTTTTTCATTTTTCTTCTTCTCAGTAATCAGAAAACAACTTCGAGTACTTAAGATTTAGATGAAGTGTTTCTTTAACGTAAACTATTCATAAGTATTATTATTAGCTTTTAATTATTAGTAAGGGACTAATTAATTTTTACTTTTGATTAATTAGATTTAAAGTTTGCATGAACAAATTGATGTAATGTCGTACATGTATTTTTCTTTGTATCGAATTATTATTATTATTATTATTATTATTGTTTTTGTTGTTATTATTATTATTATTATTATTATTATTATTATTATTATTAATAATTTTTTTTTTCTATTTTCTTGTAATCAATAAGTATTTCATAGGTTTGAAATCAAAGCAATAGGATCGACAGTATACTGAAATAGCGAAACGAATGTGAACGATACGCTCCATTAGTGAATTCTATCGATCGATCGTTTAAGTATCCATTTAACTGTGCTGAATGGATCGACGATAAGAGTCTTAAATTGAGATGAAAAACGTCAGTATTACGTTGCACGTCTATGTGTATGCATATGTTGTATTTACCGAATGCAATCAAATCGTTCGACTTACTTAAACGAAAATGGAAAATATTCGATTATATTCCTTCCTATTTCTCGGGACGAACGATTAAGATTAAAAAGATTTTCCTTATAACTTTATATTCCATTTTCTTTCATCTTTTCTTTTAATAGATACGTTTTTTTTTTCATTTCTCTCTCTCTCTCTCTCTCTCTCTCTCTGTTTTTTTATTTTTTTTTTTTTTTTTTTTATTTTAACAATTTAATCCAGACAGGCAAAATGCTAAAAACGCATTTCTTATCGTCTCGAAGGATAAGATTTTCAGTCGTCTCCAGACGTCGGAGTAAGTAGCGTGATAGTCCTTTTAAGGACCAGTACATAGCTAGGGAAAGAAGAGACCCCAGTGATAAAGGACAAATGTCACGAAGGAAATTAAAATAAGAGAGTTGAATATCTTTCTCTTTTTCTTTCGTGCAAGGTAACCTTCCCACTCAAAAGGGGTAAAAGAATCTTCGCCATTTCATGGCTTTACCTGCGTTTTATCACGTTTCCTCTTTTCCCTTACCCATACCTAAGTCGGAGTTCGTTAAATAGAATTCCCTTAGTATGAGGCAACCAACGAAAAATGAATTCGTTTCTAAAGAACGATCTCGCGTATTAATCTTCAAATAGGATATTTCGAAAAAATTCTTGGATGATATTTTTTTGTTTTCTTTTTTCTGTATTTTCTTTTTTTTTTTTCTTTCTGTATTCCTTTTTTTTTTTTTTTTTTTTTTTTTTTTTTTCTCTTTTCCTCTTACCCTTACTCTTACCCTTTTTCCTTCGACAATTCTTTAAGTACGAAACAAGAAAAGTATTTTCATTAGAAAATTTATTATTAGGTATAACTTTCGTTATATAAATTCGAAGTAAAATTCAATTGGACAACGAAAAAAATAAATGAGATGTGATATCATGATTGAAGGGGATAAAAGGGAATAGGGAAGAACGTTTTCCATCTTGTTTTTCGTTCTCGTTAAATGAGGAACAATAAATTTATCAAATGAGTTTGCACGTTTCTCGTCTGCCCACCTTTTCGTTGCTTCTCATTATTTCTTACAGAATTACAATTCCTTCCATTTTCTCATCTCCTTCCTCTCTCTCTCTCTCTCTCTCTCACCTTGTTACCTTTGTTTTATTTATAATAATTATTTGTGAATTTGTCGAGAACACGAAGCAACCAACGATATTACATTACGAGATGTTCCTCATGGCCGATAAAGTCCGAATTAATGTTCGCAAGGGAGATCTTTCTGCTCCCATGGACGGACGAAACGTTCGGATTAAATTAATCTTCTGCTCTTCATTCTCTCATTTACACTTGCCCGTACATAGGATTTATTTCTTTTTCTTTTTTTTTTTTTTTTCTTTTTTCCTTTCTCGATCCTTCATATTTTCTACGTTCAATCCTTAAATACATTACACGTAAATATCCATGTATATTTCTATATCATTATATAAATGTCAATATACATAAGTATTTGCAAGTATTGGATTTTTGTAATTTTTTGGTTTTTTTTTCTTTTTTTTTTTTTTTTTTTTTTGTTTTCAATCTTTATAACGTTGCACTAAGTTAAATCGAATTTTTTTCCTTGAACATTTCTATTAAATAAAATCATTCAAAATAAATTTTCGTAATTATCTTTCAGTATCGTAATTTTGATCGGTCTCATGGAATAACGTTATAACGTAAGATTTGATCGGAATGTACTGAAAATAGGATATTCCGTATTGCCGTTCGAAATTTTGATTAAACCGTAAATTGTAATGCATAAACTCGCTAAGATGGCTTATTTCCTATGTGGTCGGTATTTGATTTCAAGTCGGAAAACGAGAAAGTTTGAGAATAATTGGTAGAAACACTAAGAGGATCTTTCTAAAGGTTTCGCTTAATTGCCAGAGAAGGTATGTATATGGATTTGCGAATGTTTCGATATACGATGGAGGAACTGCAACGTTCTGCTAAGAGGTAATAGACGATATCATTTCGTTCTAGTAGAAATTTCGATCGTTTGGAGAATCGATCTTTTCTCTCTGTCTCTCTCTCTCTCTCTCTCCTTCTCTATCTTGTATGCACATACGAAGCGAAAGCAATTCCATTATATTTGCTCGGCTGAGACAATGTGTGTACAGTATACCTATATATATATATATACATATATATATACATATATCTACGTGTACATACGTATGTGTATATACATATGTTTATGTATTAGAACGATCTATCGATTATCGATGATTATTCGTTCATCATAATGACGTCAGTAATTTACAATTGACTATTAACTCCTATATATTCCATCTTAGATTTTCATTCCTCTTAGATTTTCTAAAACTGTATTTAAATCTTTCATTGATGTAAAAGTACTTGAAAATGGCCAATTTAAAATTTCTTTATATCTCGAACGATATTCCGTACGATAGTGCATTTCTTGGCCACTAATTCCTCTCAGCGAGACGCACCAGGAACGTCTAATTACTTTTTTGGAGTAAGTACGTTAATTACGTAGCCACGAATGCGAATGTTTCTTACTTTACGGAGTATGAGAAAGATAGAGAAATGAAAGTAGAAATGAAGAAAGAAAGAAAGAAAGAAAAAGAGAGAGAAAGAGACAGAAAGAAAGAATAATGAATCAGTATGGTACGAGAGTTCATTCTACGCTTTGATTAAAGTATATTAGAAATATTCTACGTTCTATAGCACTGATATACTATAGAGATATATTTAAACAGCACTACGTTTTGAAAAAATTCGTCTTTTCATTTCCCCGTTGAATTATAGTAAGATCAAACATTCGTTGGTTTGTGACGAAGAAATGATGAAAGTATCCCAATTAATGATCAAATTGAAACGTGAAAGAAGAAAGGATGCGATGACAGAAAGTCGATCTTTTTATTTATGTATCTTTGTATATTTATTTATGTCTTACGATCATAAATAAGGAAAAGAGAAATAAAAATAGAATGTTTCCTTTTTTCTATTTCTGACATGGAAGCGTTTAATGATTCAGAGAAATTTTTATATCTCTTGAATGTTCTACACACACACACACACACACACATTTTTTCTTTTTTTCTTTTATGTCAAGACAAAAGTTAAAAAAGAAAAAATGTACCATTTCAAAAGACGTTTTATCGTTTAGAAAAGATTTTACCGAATCGGATAAACCAGGATTATTACGTTTCTCTCGCAAGGAAATAAGATTATTATCGTGACTTTTCCGTCTGAGTTGTTTCTTCTTGGTAAACCGAATATATGAAAGTGGCGAAGGGTTGGTACGTCGTGTAAAGGATATTCCTTCCGAAACTTGAGAACAACTGTTGTCATTTGCAGATGCACATTACGAGAACGATGACGACGACTTACTTTCCTTGACTGAGCGTGCACATTCTCGTAGAGGCTTAGAAAGAGAAGAGAATACGATGCTGGTATCATATACCTGCATATCCTTGTGCACCGGTATGTCAGAGCATTGAGAATCTTCCTGAAGCCTTCTAAAGAGAATAGGAACTAAAGAGAGAGAAAGAGAGAGAGAAGCTCCTCTCAGCGACGTATTCTTAAGCTACATGCCAGTGGCTGCTCGTTTGCCTTTACCCGCTAATTTTAATGCTTGCAAGGATAACATGTCCTTAGAAATGTTTAGACGACTTAACTTGGTAAAGAAGAAGAGAAATTGCACTGACATGTTATTATTAGAAACTTAAACGTTATATGAAATATAATCGTAACGAGAAAATTACATGGCATAAAGAATAAACAACGATAGTTGTTTAATTCTTTCGTTATCTCTTAATTGTCGAGATAAAAATATTTTTCAAATGATACTATTCAATTTTTATCATATAGATACAAATCTTTTTTAATTAGACTCTTATTAGCATTATTACAATTATTATATTAGAAAATAAATTCTATAGACAATATCTATGTCTTTTATAATGTGAAGAAATATCAAAGTAAATGATTGTTATTTTAATCATCGTTATAGACCATATTCCTAGATTATCCTATTTTCACTTAACTAATTAATTCGATTGATGAATTGGATTGATATGGTTTTAGATTGATTGATGGGAAAATGATCGTAATATTCTAGAAATCCAATTACATTTATTTATTGAAAAGAAAAAGAAACAAAAAAAAAAAAAAAAAGAAAAAAAAGAAAAAACAAATACCATAATATTATATTATACGATTGAGAATTAAATGTATACGTAATGAATCAGATCATTGACTATTGATTTAGATTTAGCTTGACTAATTAAATTTTTGTATGTATCTATAGAATCGTGACTAATGACTAATATTGATAGAACTCGTTATACGGATGAAATGTTTTATGTTTGAACGTTGAAAAGAATATCGAATTCATTCGGAAGGAATTTGTAGGTTCTCTTTTTTTTTTTTTTGTTTGTTTGTTTAAGGAACGACTAAGATAGTTTATTCATGAAATGGGGAAAGTTATGTTTTCTGTAGGACATCTGAGTGATTGGATGAAATTCAAGGAAAGGGAGGAGGGGGAACGGGAGTACCCATGGTCACTATCTGTATTATCTTGGAATTCGCTTGATATATTTTTCCATTCTTTTATATGTTTTTCTTTTGTCTTTTTTTTTTTTTTTATATCTTTTCTTTTATATCTTTTTTTATATCTTTTCTTTTCTCTTTTCTTTTATCTTACCTTTTTTCTTCTTTTTTTTTTCTTTTTTTTTTTAATAGAGAGTAAAACGATTCAGAAGTTCCGACAATTCATAAAAAAAAAAAAATAAAAAAAAAAAAAAAAAAAAAAAGAAAAAAACTTGCAACGTGTGAACTCATTTAAAACAATTCAAATATAAATCTTAGATTTAGAAAAGAAATGTAATAAGAGAAATGACATAAGGAAAGAACAATCATATCATAATGTATGTTCTTATTTCGTTGAAATTCGTTCATCATTTGACATAAATAATGTCTTTTAATATTATCTCGTTGTTCTAATTAATATCATAACATTTACGACGTTTCATAGTTTATTAATAGTCATAATAATTAAGTAACGATTAGAATGATGTAACAACGGAAGGATTTTCTTCGTTGAGAGGCATCGTATAGCAAAGGAAGTCAAGTATGCATCTATGCATGTATGTATGTATGCAGGTCTTAGTTCTACCGTAGCATCAGCGTGATTTCCTTCGGTAGGAGGGTCTTAGCTTGGCAGCGTTACAATGTACACAGAGTGTCTCCGATGCATTCTCGTAGACGTAGGCAGGATACTCTCCCTCCCTCCCTCCCTCTCTCCCTCTTTCTCTCTCTTTCTCTCTTCTTGGCTTCGTAGCCATGGCACGAGTCTATTCTCTTGAATGCAGATCCTCTATCAACGTTATGTCTCTCAAGTGCTTCCTCTAGGGTTACTCTCTCACTATCTTTCTCCCTCCCTCTCTCTCTCTCTCTCTCTCTCTCTCTCTTCAAAGAGAGTCGGACCGAGGGAATAAGTCGAGAGGGTTAATCTTGGAGAGCCGTGGCTGTGCGCTTGGCTTCTCATGGAAATTCAAGATACTTCCTCTACCTCTGTTTCTCTCTCTTTCTCTCTCTTTCTCTCTGTTTGCCTCTCTCTCTCTCTCTCTCTCTCTTTGTCGCACTCAGTTTCGAACCTGAAATTAACTCGAGAGAACGTCAAATTACATATCGTTCCTAATCCTGAGTACGGAAATCGACGCGTTTCAATTCGAACGGTAAACTGAACGACAAATCGCTACGGATTCAAACCCTTCCATCCGTTGAATCGATGTCATCTTGGTATCATTAATTATTCGATCGTATTTGCCGTTATTGCTCATACTCGTTAACGATAAACGTCACTAACGTGAGTTATATTATTCGAGCTTTCTCGGTTAATTTTATATTGCCAATATAAATATAAAAGAGATAGAGGAAATAATGTAAATGATTTAATTTTTAATTTTCTCAAGCTTATATCTCTCTCTTTTTAAATATTTCTCTTTGTATTTTATCTAATTAGGTGGATACGTGTAGATAAATGTGCATATATATATATATATATATATATATATATATATATATATATATATTTATATGTATAGATATATCGCCGTTACTGTTCTCGATTCATTGGAACATCGTCGAATCGATATTGTTCTCTCGGAACGTTTACTAATGATAATCCATTGATTTTTGAAACTCGAGATGTTTGATATATATCAAGTAAGGAATTATCGAATAATTCGTCGAGCACATTGCACTTGGATTTTCTACGAAGACGAGAACATGCAAGCTTTCCTTGAAGTCTTTCATCGAGTTTCTTATTCGAGTTACTTTGCTCTCTATTCTTTATTATCCTTTTCTTTTTCTTTTATACGTCATATACCGGATCACATATCGGATTATTCTCGTTCGGATGACTTGTTTGTTACGAATAAATATTATTTTGAAGATCACTTGTTATTAATAATATTATTAATTATGCGGATAGAACGTAATATATTCAATGGAGAACTTCTATGTGATATGGTAAATTGTGAATTGGGATAGAGTTTTAATTATCGACAAATTATCTCAATTTAAATTGGCACAGCAACGAAACGAAACAAAGCCGGTCAGCACATTCACTGAGCCATTAATGGACTTTATTAATGGATAAATCGTTGGATACGGAACGAACGATTCTAACGATCGTGAAAATCTTTCAGAAAGTTTACGCGCAAGAAAGAAGATAATTCGTTCGAATTCGTTCGAGCAGATATATCTTTTTTTTTTCTTTTTATCTTTTTATTCTTTATTTGTTATCTTGATTATTTTTCATTTAAATTTATTCCTCGTGCTTTCTCATTGAGAAACTTCGAACTCGTTAAATCGAATCGTGTTAGGAAAAATGAAAACAAAAGATATTACATATGTACGCAACACATAAATGCATAATACGTTCGTATACTCTGGCTGTCAGAGTTAAATGAAAATTATGACGGTAAAATCGTTCGACCGTCGGAGAATAATTCATATCGAACGAAACGAGAATAAACGCGGCATTTACGCGTTATATGCCTGATATATACGGAAAGACGGTGCACCGACTTGATATTACCATCGGAAATTGAAACCGGCCGAATTTATTTCGGCACCTTTTCTCTCTCACCTTTCGCGTAAAATATCCTATTATACGATGATAAGACGATCAAAACTTTTGAAATTGATATCTTATGAAAAATTCATACGAGGACTCGTATTAAAAACGGCCTCGTATTGGAATTTTCCTTTCGAGAACGTTAAAGGTTGCGTTTTTAAAATCGATCTCTCTTTCATTCCAAGACCCTTCTCCCACTCTCCCCGCACCCCACAACCAACTTCCACTACGTCGTGCTGATAAAGGACAAAAAGAAATGAAAAGAAAAGAAAAGAAAAGAAAAGAAAAGAAAAGAAAAAAATGGCCGAACAAATTCCGTCCGGTCCCGCCAAATTCGCTCGTCTATTCACTATACGATCTCGTATGGGGGAGAGGAGGAGGGGAGGAGGGAGGCGGCGAAATCGTGAACGACGCGCGACCGCCCGCGTTCGTCGTTAATAATGGAAATTTCGAAATTCCCGCCAGGATCTGGCTTTCCAGTCACGTGCGCCTCTCGGTTTAGCTCCGGACGACTACCGGTCTTTGAGTTGATTGCTTCGCTTGAATAATATTATAGCGTTGAATGCTAACTCGATTACCATAATATATACGTTATTGGATTTGTGTAGGAAAAATTTGTTCTCCTCGTAAGAGAGAAAGAAGTAAAATAGGAGAAAGAAAGGAAGGCGGGGAGGAGGAACAGGAGGAGTGGGGAGAGAAGTAGTAGAAGAAGAGAAAGAAGATGGGAATGGGTAAAGGCACGAGAAAATAATCTCACGCGAGGAATGAATTTTTTTCCTCCCGTTCTCCTTATTCCAAAGGATCTATTTATTTTTATTGGTAATAAAACGCACCGCAAAGAGAATTTAATTCTATTCTATTCGAGAAACAAGGATACGATGGATTCTCGCATAAATTTCTCGAATGCGAGCGTCTGATCGTAATGGCGCCGCTTTTGGAGATACGTAGGTGCCTGTGTACGTGTGTACGTGTGTGTGCGTGTGTGTGTACGATAATAGGAGGTGGAGGAGGAAGGAAAACGAAGGTATAGGTAGGTAGATAGAAATCGATGGAGGTACGTCTAATTAGATCGATTCGCCATCGTAGTTCTGGCTCCGACGGGAACCTCCGCTTCCGTAGACATAACGATCCATCATGGGCTCGGTAGGTGTTCGCCATTTAACCTGCTTTCCTTCGGATCACGAAGGAGACGAGACTCAGACGAGGGTGCCTCTGATCAAGATTAATCGTATGCAAATTACGCGAGTGCTAAGGGGGAAGATCTTTGCGACGCAGGACGACGAGAAGTCCTTCATGAAAGAGAAAGAAAAAGAGAGCGAGAGAGAGAGAGAGAGATCCTCTTGTGTACTTACCTACGCGAAGGAGGAAAAGATCGAAAACTTCCGCTGGATTACGCTGTGATTTGGGAAATTGAAAAGAGCTTTTCTCCATAGACTCTCTTCTCCCTTCCTCTTCTTTTTCTTTTTTTTTTTCCATCCCTTTTTTTTATCCTTTCTCAGGAATAAAACGTAATACTTTGGAATTTACATTGGTTTACGATTATACTCATTGTTCTCCATTTATTTTAGTTTATTTTTGTTTTTCTTTTGTTTTGTTTTCTTTCTTTCTTTTTTTTTTTTTTTTTTTTTTTTTTTTTTTTCAATACATTTTATTTTATTCCTCTCATTTTTCCATCCATTCCGATTCGAATTTATCTAGGTCTCATTTTCTTTTGTAAACTTATAGTTGAATTTGAACGTTCTACGAATACGAGGTCTGACACATGCGTACCATATGTCATCGAGTGTTGCCAACCGCTTATCTACGTATCCGTAAGCCATATCTGCGAAAAGATATCCATACACCATGACGCATGATTGCTATACCACAATGATACTTTCGAAGATAAATACTACTTTAATTTTCCTTTTCTCTCTCTCTCTCTCTCTCTGTGTCTTTTCCTTGTATTTTTTTTTTTATATCGACGGTACGATAGTTCAAGTTTTTCTTTTTCCGAGTTAACTAAGCGAAAAAGAATCGATCAGATACGATCGAGATTTATAGATTCGAATTGACGTGAGATCCTTGGAAAATAAATCGAGAGAACGTACTCATTTATATCTTATAAAAATATTATCGAGTTAATACGACATTCATGATCGCAAAATGTTACGTATTTATTATGTATGACGATTGAAAGGCGGATTCATGGATTAACTTTACGTAACTAAAGGAAGTGTACCTATTAACGAATTTTATATAACTGTGGTTTGCCGCCTTTGATCATTACGAGTCATTTATCAAAACGATTTTGTTGATGAAGTCATTTTTCAAGGAAAATTGATCGGATTAAAATAAACTAGTTACATTCTTCACTTCGATAACATTGAAATATTATTTTAATGGCACGCGATAGCCATTAATGTGCGTGTATATCTAAGATCAAGAGAAAAAGAAGATAGATAGACAGAAATACAGACAAACAGAGAGAGAGAGAGAGAGAGAGAGAGAGAGAGAGACAGTGAGAAGGAAAGGGAAAGAGATAGAGAGGGTTCAGGAACGTAGATATTTCGTAGGGTCAAGTATTAAGTCGACTGTGACGAAATTACCTCCGAGAGTATCAATCTCTCTCAGCGTCCCTTTTAATACACCGTGAACAATGATAATTGGACAACGGTAGGCGAGAGATAGCGGGATGACAATGGCTCGCATACTCGATATCCGTTGGTTTACCGCTTATCTCCGGATTAATCCGGTTCGCGTTTCCTCTAACGAAATGTCTGCCGTTCAAACGCAAAAAAGTTTCCGCCAATTCGACGGATTTCCATTTCTCTCGATGCTTCAAAAATACTTTAACGTACTACATGAATCGTTTATTAAATAATTGATACGCGAATCTCATTGTCACAAAGAGAGATATAAATTTTATTTTTATCATTCGAGTTACATATGTACGTTAATAAGTATGTACAATTCCATTCATTATCGTTCGTCTTATCGATGCGA
>NC_060958.1:10559436-10569436 GCF_910589235.1 Vespa crabro | reverse complement strand
ATACGAAATGTACAAATTTTCATTTCTTCATCGCGTATTTGTCAACAATATATAATGGCCAGATAAAAACTTTTTACGATACATCTTTTTTTTTTTTTTTTTTTTTTTTTTTTCCAATCAAAGCAACTTCTACCTTTTATAATATAAACAAAGATTCTTCAATGTTTTCATATGTTTATCATTATCGGATATAAGTCCGAGTTTATTCGAAGGATCATTGAGATCATTGAGATCATTATAAAATGGAAGACTTAATATATTTATAGATCTTTAAACTTTTATCTTGGATTGCAACAAAAGAATATTTCTTTCCTTTTCTTTTTTTCTTTTTTCTTCTCTTTTCTTTATCCTTTACATACACATATTTCATTATATGTGTTTCATTATATTACTTACATAGAAAGTATTCTCATACTTTTTCGTTCTTATGTATTGAAAAATTTAGAAAAGGTTTACCATTTAGTTCGGTCCGAATAAAGTTATAAAATAACGAACAGTGTTTGAATATTTTCTTGTACGATTGTATCGTAAAAACGTTATCGTTTATTCATTAATTATTTTAAACATTTTTGAGCTTGAATTATTTCAGAAACTGTATTACTTTTTTTTTATGGTACAAATACTTTTTCTATGAGGAAAAAGATAAAAAATAAATAGAAAAGAAAAGCGTAAAGTTTATTAATTCGTCCGTGCTTGCTCGCTCGCAAGAGAGAGAGAGAGAGAGAGAGAGAAAGAGAGAATGAGAGAGTGAGAATATATATATATATATATATAGAATTGTTGACACACCTATATGTAAATATATATATATATATATATATATATATATATATATATATATATATATATAATAAGTTTTATATAGGTGTGTCCGTATAAACGATTCTCATAAGAAGAGAAAAAGAGAGAAGTGAGGTGGGAGGGGAGGGGGAGAGAAAAGTAATGTCGTCGGTCTCGGTTATTTTCAGAAGGTTCTATCCGTGGATTTTGGAGTCGAATATCGTAGATCTGCACGTGACGTATGTACGTAGAATTAAAGAAAGAAAGAGAGAGAGAGAGAGAGAGAGAAATGTCGATCGATAGGAAACCATCGTAGGATTCTCGTACGTGAGCTCACCAGTTCTCTTTTCTTGGCGTTATTCGACCATCGTTAAAAAGAAACGAATAAGAATCAACCATGTTCTTCTTCTTTTCTTTTTTTTTTTTTTTCTCTCTCTCTTTTCGAGCGATGCGACGTCGTGTACGTGTTCCCTTTGCAAAAATACGAGAGCTTTAACTTTGTTCAACGTCACACTTCGAAAATATCTATTCGATATCGACAATTTTTACAAGATCGAAAGATAGAGAAACTTATTTTACAATTAATCTCTCGTACTTCGGTATTCAATCGTGCAATTTAATTGAACATACAAAAATATATATGGGAATTACGTTATAATGTAACTTCAACGACGTGATTAATATCTTTTTGATTGTTTCTTTTTCTTTTTTTCTTTTTCTTTTCTTTTCTTTTCTTTTTTTCTTTTTTTTGTTCACCTTTTGTTTTGTTCACACGATTTTTTTTTCCTCCATCTTATCGATATATATATATATATATATATATTTAAATATATGAATATAACTTCGTAATTATCGTAAGTGAAACGTTATGAAAAAGAGAAAATATATGTTTGTATTCGTTGGAACAAAAAATAAGGATCGATTGAAAGTGTCAGCGTAATTAATTAAAATCGCGAATAAAAGTCGACTTATGGGCAAAGTCGAAGGTAAGCGATTAAAAAATTTTCCGAGGATATAAAAAGGATTATAAAAAGGAAATATTACGGTAAACTTGTCGATACTTCGTCGAAGCATCGTAGAATTTTCTTCGTTAGATTCTCCTTTCGTTAAGTTAAAAACTTCTTTCTACTTTGTTGTTAGCAACTTCGTACACGTAATAATAATTTTTCCTATATTCGACAAATATATTCCATAAAGCACGTTTTATAATTGCGCGTTATTTAATTCTCATAAGAAGGATTACAAAATCCTTTTTGCGCTTTAAGAGGAATATGGCGACGACACGGTTGAAGCTTCTTATAAGTTCGGACACTTGGTACGCACGGATTTTAATTTAAATATAATTAAAGGCATCGAGCGATGAGTAAAGGCTTGACGAGGATGGTGCGCATCATATTTCCTCTCATGCATTATTCCTATCTCGTTCTCTTTCTCTCTCTTTCTTTCTTTCTCTCTCTCTCTCTCTCTCTCTTTCTCTCTCTTTCTCTTTCTCTCTCTTTCTCTCTTTCAACGAAATTTAATTGACTCCTTTATTATAAGTTTTCGAAGAAGCCGAGACTAAAAACTTATTATCACGAGTCCGATGAAAATATTTCACAGAAATGGCGAATGATAATATTTCAAAAATTGTTAAAAAATTTTCAAGGAAAATTAAAGAGATAACGATAAGGATTTTCAATATCGAAAAATCGTGATATCGTAGCGACCAGTAAAATCGATAAAGATCGTAACTAATACACACGCGAGATAAAGTTAATACCGATTGGATCTATTTTAAAAAATTTCATTCCTTATATAGGATATAATGTAATTTATTTGTTATATATTATGAAACATTATTATCAATTTTTTTAATAATTTTTGTAAAGAAAAATATTTCACGAATTTTATATTGAACACTATATATATATATATATATATATATATATATATATATTGTTTTTACTCATATAGTATATACGTTTTAGAGTAAAGATTTACGATATTCGTAGATACGTATATCCGACGTAAGCGAACTTCCGGGTATACGAATACTTTTCGTTGAAAATAGTATCATGAAATGTTGTTTATTTTGAGATTAGACACGCAATTTTCATATACGGCTTTCGTTTCTTTCCTCAAAACATCGTAAATATATATATATATATACAAGAAAATAGAAGAGCAACACGGTGGTATTATCGATCCGATGACGCATACAACAAAAACTTTTTAAGAACGTTATCGATTTTATTTTAACCTGCACGTTTAGCGTTAAAGGCTTTATAACAGTTTCGAGAAAATATCTATGCATTACGAAATTCAGCATAATCGCGTGTCAAACGCGAAATGACGTGCCTTTAGTGAGAATATAGATCGATAGCCGGATAATTGCATTTTGTAAAATCATGTTGACTAATTATGACATAATTATTATAACGACCGGGTAATAGGATTTTTTTTCTGTTTTTTTTTTTTTTCCTTTTCTGTTTCTAATATAAACACATTTTGTTTCATTAAAATTTATATCTCGTAAAAGATGTTAATATCATGTTAAATTTCACGTTTATCAGTTATAGCTATAAAGTAATGGTCTTTTCTCTCTCTCTCTCTCTCTCTCTCTCTCTCTCTTTCTGTCTGTCTTTCTATGAACGTCGAGGAAAAGAGAATAAACATCGTAAAATATTTTTAATGGAAGCGACTAACAATATGTTGAGTCATCATCCGTTCTAGTCAACGGGTTAAAAATTTATTATAGAGTCGTGAGATCGCGTATTCTATGTACTCTAATATGGAATGGAAATTTTAATTCAAAGGTTACGCGATGGGATACGCCAATATGATAGAGGATGGTACCGATGAAATAGGAGGCCGTTGCACGCGATATATAAACGAATTATTCCGCATTTTACGTACGGAGCTTGTGTGTTATGTGTCCTTTGTGTTTGTATGTGTAAATACTAACTCCATACTTATAACCTCTTAAGTAGTATGAACGTAGAAATATGTGTGAGTACATACTTGTAATGTATCCTGAGTGTTTACGACTTATCATACGTCGTTTGTATTCCGAAAAAGCGATAAAGATTCGCTGGGTTATGCTTATATCGCGTATAAACGATGTATAAGTAGAAAAAGAGACAGGCAGAGAGAATAAGAGAGAGAGAGAGAGAGAGAGAGAGAGAGAGAGAGAGAGAGAGAGAGAGAGAGAGACTTATTATATAAAACAAAAAAAAAAAGAAAAAGAGAAACAATTTCGATTGTGACAATTATTGAGAAAGTGAAATCTAAGCTAAGTGAAAAAATGAATTTTATCTTATATTATAATCGTCACATTTCATTGATGTATATCATAAAAAAAAAAAAAAGAAAAGAAATACGACGTCATTAAAAGAGAGAATGTACGATTTTTATTGAATTTTTGTAATCTCTGGCTCGTTTATTCGTGGTTTATCGATCCTACCAGGAATTCCGTGCGACTCTTAATCGCGCAGGTATAATACATATTTTTCCTGCTCTGCAGTTTGTTGTCGAGAGCGTTCTAGGTAAGTCTCTCTGTAATTTCTCCTTCGCGTTCTCTTCACATATACAGGCTGTTCCAAAAGTTTTAAATCCCATACTTCAGGAACGTATCGAGGGATTCCCATTGGACAACTTTCTGCAGTTGTTTATTTATTTATTTATTTATTTTTTTTTTTTTCTTTTTTCTTGTAAAACACTAAAACATGTAGCATATATAGAGAAGAGGAACGATTCATCAGCAGGATGCGGATACAAAGTTTTTATTATTTATAAATGTATAAGTTTTTGTTATAGCAGTTGAATTAAATGATAAAGAAAGAAGAAGAAGAAAAAAGAAAAAAAGAAAAAAGGAAAAAACAAACTTAATTGCGTTAGATTATATTCTCGATGCAATTTTATCAAATTTGGATCTATCAAAAGGGCTAAAGTAGATATTGTTTAATGTATTCTATGATAAACGATCAATTTCATAAGTTAACCCTTTGCACTCGAGGGTTCCGGAGCGGAGCCATTTAAAATTTATCTTCAAACTCGAGGGCTACGGAGACAATGCAAATAATTTTGAATTTTTAACATAATGACAAAAACAAGTCGTAAAAACTATTTATAGGATATTTCACTTTTGGTAACAAATGACGGTCGCGGCTCATGGATAATTATGTTCTCGATAACAGCAGACATTTGTATTCATAAACAATTAAAAAAATAATAACATTTTTTTCATTAAAATTGCTTCGAGTTGCTGATAATATGAATGGAAAAAAATTTCGAGTGCAAAAGGGTTAATATCGTAAGTTGGTCCGAACGGTAATTGATATTTATTAAAAATGTTTGCTCTATGGGATCACCTTGATACGTTTCTCAAATATTGCACAAATCTTTTTGGACACCTTGTATATATTCTTACATACGTAGGAGGTAGTTACATAGGTAGGTGAGTAGCAACCAGAAAACGAGCGATGAGAATCGACTAGCTCTGAGGGTAACGGACGGCTCGAGCCAGTCGAACCGTTGCTTTCACGCGAATCGTGCCTCTTCAAAGTGTCTTCCGTATTTCTATTTCTCTTTCTCTTTCTTTTTTTTTTTTACTCTCTTTCTCTCTCTATTTCTATCTCTTTCATTCTCCGTTTCTAGTACGAAGACGTGGAATCGATTTTTTAAATTCGGCTACGTTCCAAATAATTTAACTTTTTCGTTCGGTGTGAGAGGTACCTTTACATTTGTAAGCCTTTCTAATTATCTCCGAAGAAATCGTATAGATCTTCTGGTATGTTTTCAATTGATTCTCGAAATAAAATATACGATAAGATTATATAGATATTTCCTTTTACGTAGTTATATTTGTAATGATATCTGATTTTTTTTTCTTCTCTCTCTCTCTCTCTCTCTCTCTTTTTTTTTCTTTCCTTTTCTTTTGGTCCATTTCAAATAATAAGGATTTAGGATGATCAATAATTCTTTCTTTTTTTCTTTTTCTTATTAACGAATGTATGTCGATTTTAATCAAAACGTTACAAATTATTGAAAATATATATATATATATATATATATATATATATATTCTAAATTTTTATTATTTTTGTATTATTTTTAAGAAAGTTAAAAAAAAGTAATGTCATTTCTTATGAGTTATTTTTAAACGTTATTTTTTTAATCGTTCCTATTCAATGTATCGTTTATTATATACAGAATTCGTGAGAAAAGGAAATATGTAAATATTTTTCAACAGCGCTTGTAGCGTTTGTTGTGAGAGAAACTTAATACCAGCAGGACGTCTCCGTGTGATATACAATCGATCGAGTCGCGTCTCGAGGTCGACGTACTTGCGTTAACTGGAACCTTCTAAGGAGGGCAGCGTATCGTCCTGCGAAAAAGGACAACTCGGCGACGTTTATAGCGAGTGATCGACGATCTCCTTGCGAAAACGAAAATTATCCTTCTTCGTTTTTCTTGAAGAAGAAACTTGATGTTGTCGAGTTTGAAAAAGAGAGACAGACAGACAGACAGACAGACAGAGAGAGAGAGAGAGAGAGAAAGAGAGAGAGAGAGAGAGAGAGGAACGTATATTTTCGTTGAAAATATCGTCGATGTCGAGACGAGGTACTTGAAGAAACGTCTTTCAAATTTTTCTGCCTTTTGATAGACGATAGAAAAAGAATAGAATAAAATAATATGGGATAAGATAAAATAGAAAGGAATGCAATAGGATATGTTTATGTTTGGTTGGATAACTTCAAAAAAGAAAAAAAAAAAATAAAACGAAAGGAAAAGAAGAAGAGGAAGAAGGAGGAGAAAAGAAGAAAAAGAAGAAGAAGAAGAACAACAACGGAAACTAAATTACAGTTGGTTGTCGTCGTAAAATCAATTTACGAAATTAATCCTTTACGATCCCGTCTGTCTCATTCAATGGACTATCAGCAAGTCCGTATTATTTCGTGAAATCAATTTGTTAAATTAATCCCTTGCGATTCGTTTGTCTCGTTCAATGGACCATCAGAACATCCAAGTCTATTTCGGAACAAAATGTTATAAAATATTTAAGGATTTGGAATAGTATTGAAATAATGATATGAAACATTATACCAGATAATATTTTATGATTTAATTTTTTACAATTGAATCATCGAAACATGAACGACGAAGGAAAACGAGTTTCTAAAAATAATTGTAAAATAAAATAATAATAATAATAATAATAATAATAATAATAATAATAATAATAAAAATGATTATCATTATTATTATTTGCATTTCATTTGAGCGTTAATTGTAAAATTATAATTAACTATTTAATAGAACATGACTGACAAAGCAATAAGTCGATTTCATTTAAAAACTAAGAAATACTGTTTGAAATAATTAAACGATTATCGTATAAAATAAAATTGAAATTGAAAATTGTTATTATTATTATTATTATTATTATTATTATTATTATTATTAAACCGAACAAAGTTTTTCGTTGTCGAGGAATCCGATAATAAGAAAAAATAAATAAATATATTCGAATGAGACTGTTCGTCATTCTCGTCGTGTTTTCTCGACAACCAACTCGACAGCTGTCACAAACTATCGGTCTGGATTTCCACGGATGAGTTCGTAGCGAAGGAATAGAAGTATAAGAAAAAGTAAAAGAAGATGAAGAAGAAGAAGAAGAAGAAGAGGAGGAAAAGTAGGAAAACGCGTGGAAGGAAAGCTTTCGGTGTGAAAGATTTTCGATGTCTAGACGTGTTTTCTCTTTCTATTTCTCTCTCTCTCTCTCTCTTTCTTTCTTCGAGCGTCTTTCAGGAAGACCCGCGGCAACATCGAGAATCTAGCTAGGTTGGAAATTCGAGAGTGGAAGAATGGTTCGTCGCTTTCTTCATCCCTTTCGAATCTTCCTTCTTCCTCGTATCGAAGAAAGTTTTAGAATATAACCTTGGAAGAAGAAAAAGAGGATGAGAAGGAGTAAAAGGAGGAGGAGGAGGGGGAGGAGGAGGAGAAAAAGAAGAAGAAGGTAGCGAAGGTGATGGCGGGTAGCAGGCAGTCGAGATGATTGATAGCAAAGAGCACGAGCGTGTGGTACAATGGGGCTAGAAATATGAGAGTGGAATAAAATTCATACCGGTTGCCAAGGGAGACGTTAGCGCGTAGCGCGATTGAGATGCAAATGTGCGACGAGACACCCGGTAGAAGTGAAGGAATATTTTCTCTTTCTCTCTCTCTCTCTCTCTCTCTCTCTCTCTCTCTCTTTTTTTTTTTATCTTGTTAAGAGTAACGATACATTAGCTCTTTCTGTCTCTGTGGAGACTCGCAAAAGAGAAATTTTTTGCTCTTCTCTTCGAGTCGAAAGATGACCTTACTAAAATTCTTCTTTTGATTTTATGCGTTCTTTTTCTTCTTTTTGATTAAAATCGATATTAGTTGTATGAATTAGTTATAATAAATCGAACCTATTTCATGTATACGTATATATATATATATAGATGTGTGTGTGTGTGTATGTACATACGTGGAATAATTTATTTCGTAATCTACGCGAACTCTACGACTTGTTTTATTAATACCACGATATTTTTTGTCTCGTTTAGGTTTATCCTTCGAGTCCGGTTAATGGCTGTCACGGTCGTCGGCTAGGGGCCAGGCGTCTGAGGAAGTTTCCAGGCTGTCAGAGCAAAAATACAGCTTGTACCCGATGAGTGTGAGTATAATCTATTATTTATATGTGTGTATATGTAATACTTATCATTCGCTTAAATTAACATTTGCCGAAATTTTTTTGGAACGCTGCCACTTCGCATGTCTCGATAGTTCTTTCCTTTTTTCTTTCTTTTTTCTTTTATTTCTTTCTTTTTATATATATATATATTTTTTTTTTTTTTTTTTTTTTTTTTTGAATAACAAGGAAGGAAAATAGACGTCACGTAGTCACGTAGATGTCACGCAGAAAAAATTTATTCGATAATATTGTCGAGAGAAAATTTATATTTGTTATTTGGCGCGAAAATCGAAAGCCGAGAGATTCTTGTTCTTTTTCTTCCCTCAAGTTTTTTCTTTCTTGGTGTTTTTTCTTCTTTTTTTTTCTTTCTTTTTTTTTTTCAACTTCTCCGACGATTACGCAGTTATCTAAAAATTTCCTTCAGAAGACTTTGTGTCATCTTTCAATTAACGCGTAAAACTTCATTGGTATAAAAACGTGGCTCCTTCACCAAGAAGAAACTTACGAGTTCCTCGCCAGCTCAATGAGGGTCTCGACTTTTATTGAACTTAATTTCTTCGACTCGATTGATTTAACTCGATCGCGACACTCGCCTTTACTATTATAAACGAATTCGAAAAGCTCCCGATACTCTTTCTAGTTATACATACGTATGATTACGAACATAGAAAACATTATTAATTTATATTAATTTATTTATAAATAGCGACGCTTTTAATGTGTCGAATTTGACGAATGATTATGAGCTTATATAGCGAATTACGATAATGAAAATGCAATTATCATTGGAACTTTACTTGTTTCATCGTTTTTTTTGTTCTATTTCTTTTCTTTTGGTTTTTTTTTCGGGAAGAAATTTTTTCACGATAAATTTACAAAATATTAACTTCTATTAAGTTTCTATACTTTGTCCGAGTTATATACATCTGTAGATGTTGTAAAATTGAAAAAAAAAAAAAAAAAAAGAAAAGAAAAGAAAAGAAAAGAAAAGAAAAAAAATGATGGGACTTATCGTAAAGACCTTCGGTTAGTGATAAGCTTCAGTGTGATAATAAAAATAAGTAAGTAGTAATACCGTTATCTTTTCTAACAGGTTAGATTGGCAGGTGGTCATATGGTGAAGCAGAGGAGGTTTATCGGGAACACAAACAACAAGATGATCAATATACGGGAACATTTATAGGCCCTACGATATTAGTGAAATATATATCAAACGAAGAAAATCAAGTATTTTCGAATCGAAAGAAGGGGAAAGGTTTTTTTAGGTGACCTTCCTGAATGTGGCGGATCCGAAGGTCAATTTTAGTTGATGAAGAAGTGTCACGTTACGAATGTATTAGGGTGCTCTTGTTTGTGAGGTGCTAAAAAGAAGGTTATTAATTCAAGATAGAAAAAGGAAAAAAGGAAAAGGGAAGGATAAGAGAAAAGTGAGACAAGAGAAAAGCAAGGTGATAACCGAGAGAGGAAGGAAGAACGATATATAAATGCGTCGGTTGATGCATCTGGCATAATTTACTTGCC
>NC_060958.1:10551936-10554436 GCF_910589235.1 Vespa crabro | reverse complement strand
TCGCGTTCCAACGTGAAATTTCCTATTTCACGGGGATATAGTTCTACGATCGTAATGAAGTATTTATCTCTACGTTATTAACGATCAATTTCGTTAGCCGGAAGTCTAACTGTCGAACGTAAATTATTCACGGTCCAACATTACGTATATACATTTTATATATATATATATATATATTTATGTGTGTGTATGTATCTATGCAATCATATGTTTATCTATATGTTTATATAGATATATTGTATAATACGAGAGAATCGAATATATTTGAGGTACGCTAGATCGTACGAAATAATTATTTGCGTGAATATAAGTGTGACACGTTCGTCGATGAATTCCTTTAATACTTGATAGTAGCTGTCAATTAGTATAGGTCGGATATAATATCGATGGAGTACAGATAGAAATATATAAATATTTAAACGATGTCAAATAATTTGCCTTAAAAATACGATATATTGGGAAAATGTTAAGGGAGAAAATGCTATAAAGGAAAATATATAGTTAGATTGATAAAGTAAGGTTAGATGAGATTAGACGAGAACTATGTGATATAGCTGTAGAGGAGAGCGGGGGGAGGGGCTTATACGATGGCCACAACATTAAACAATTTACATTTAATAAAAGTAAAATCAACGATTAAACGTTTAAAAGGGAATTTACAGACGAAATTGAATATTTACATGGATCTTAACAAATATTCATGAGATGATAATAGAACTATAAAATAATGTAGATAATAGATAAAGAGAGAATGAAAATATATCTTTCGTGATGTTAAAGAGTTTTCATTGCCACATTGTATTTCTCGGACATTACCGATCAATCAATAAATTTTCTCGATGATAGATAAGTCACGTTAATAGCATCGAATAAATGCCATATAATTGATAAATGCGTGGAAGCATAAAAAGCTTTAGACCGTGATTATTATGCATGTTTAAACTAGGTTATCGTTATTTCAGACATTTTCCCCCTTTACTACTCAGTAGTATCTCCTTGAAATATAATCGAAATAGTGCAGGTTATTAAAAATTATGAATGAACGAGCGTACTTTATTATCGCTTTTGTAATTATCTTATTCCCTCTTGTTTTACGTCGTGTTCTTTTTTTTTTTTTTTTTTTTTTTTTTTTTTTTTTTTTTTTTTTTTTTTTTTTTTTTTTTTTTTTTTTTTTAATCATAACTTTACATCCCTATATCTATATACTTTTCTTTTTCATTCTACCATTTAACGTAGAATCTTACCTTTTTCTATTATATCCTAGTCAGTCATTTGCTTTGTGGAATGGGTTATGGATAGAGAATACGAAAGAGAGAGAGAGAGAAAGAAATAAAGATAGAGAGAAGTGGGAGATAGTATTTACATAAAAAGCAGTCCGTCATTTCTTCGATGAATAATTTATCACTATTAATATTCCGTTTACAAGCAATAATAAAGCAAATTGTCATGCATAAAAAGCATATTTGTCTTACTCGTTGAAAGGAGGAAACAATGTTTACTTTCGTCATTGATATAATAGAAAACGAATAGAAATGAAAGGGATATTTAAAAATATGATTGTATTTTATAAGGATACAAATTCTTTTTTTTTTTCATTTCATTTCCTTTTTTTTTTTTTTTTTTATATACGGTCGATCCAAGAGCGGCACAATTTGCAAGTTCCTCTCAATCGGAAGATAAAACGAGAATGGAATTAATTGTAAACTGACACTCGTTTTGATTCGGCTCGATAAAATTATCGATCTGTAAGATCGATCGACAGGTCGGTGCACTCTTTTTCTTTTTCTTTCCTTCGCGTTATTTCTATTTATGCGGACATACGATTAGTTTCTTTTAAATAATGTCAATCGAATACAACGAGATTCCTTGTACGGAATCGAAGATCGAGGATCGCTTTGTGGTTAAACGGTGTCAATCGATCGCTCATGATATATAAATATCATCGGGAAGTGTCATAATTTTATTTCAATGATATTTCTACGTTCACGATAATATCATCGTTCGCCGTGATTTTTCTCTTCTCTTTTTTCTTTTTCTTTCTATCTTTTTTTTTTTTTTTTCATCTCTAAGTTAACGTCTTAAATACGGGAAAGAATAAGGAACAACGAAATCGAAGAAATTTCGATTCTGATCTGATTTGTAAAATTTTCTTTCAGTTCAATTTTCCCTCTTCCGTTTCCTCTTTTTCAATTATTTCTTCTCTACTCTTCTTTATCATTATCTTTTTCTTCTTATTCTCCTTTTTTTTCTCTTTTTTTTTTTTTTTCTTCTCTTTACCTCGATCAACTTTCTCCTATCTCGTACGATTTGTACGATGCTCAAATGAAACAGAGTCACGAGGAAAGAATGGATGATTATTTTGACCATCTTTTGAGCAACTTTGCGTTCATATTCAATGCTGGATCGCCCGAGCAGGACGGGTTTATCGGAACTTTCAACTTCTATTTTCGTTCTCGAACGAGTATCGTCGAGAGTTGCTCCCGTTCGTACACTTGCGAAG
>NC_060958.1:10539436-10544436 GCF_910589235.1 Vespa crabro | reverse complement strand
TATTTTTAACGGTCGAATCTATATTAGGGTCGCTGTACTTGGAAAGCTTGTTTCACGATCGAAGCCAAATACAGAACGCGTGCAACAATAGAAAATAGGTGTGTATCTGTATATATGCATTCAGATATATACAACGTATATATATATACATAGAGATAGATTTTAAACAGGATGCAATAACGTATAAGATAGGACGGACTTTTAATTAAGTCCTTACTCATTCTTCAAATTTGGCATCGATCTATTGACGATTTGAATTCTAATATAATTATACTCGTTTTAATTATGATCTCATTCTCTGTTTAATCAAGAATCGAGATAAGTATAGACTCTTTTTTAGATTCTTCTTTTTAGATGAATCTTCTTTTTTTTTCTTTTTTCTCTTTTTTTTTTTTTTTTTTTTTTTTTTTTTTTTTTTTTTTTTTTTTTTTTTTTTTTTTTTTTTAGAAGAATCGTCAAATACTTGTTCTTTCTTCCTTTCACTATTTATATATATATATATAGTTTATGTCGTTCCGACATAATCGGGTCACTGTGTCGAATGATCTGTATCGCCGCTTATATTCGGCACGGGTTCTCTCGCGACGACAATCAGCAGAGACTGCAGCAACTAAGGTCGCACATAATTTATATTGCATGTGTATATCCTCTGTGTATATGTATGTACACATATATACGCATATATGTATGTATGCGTTAGGAATAATCGATCTCAGTTTTGTTTCCTCGCGCCTCTTCATTTTTAGTCTCGTAAATATTATCTCCCAGGCCAATTCTTAAAACTCATCTCGAAAATTTTTTTCGTTTACAAAATGAAATCTCAAAGTCGATCGACGATTAAAAATTTTGAAGAAGTAGACCCCCTTTTTTTTCATCATTTTTCCAAACCATTTGGCAAGACGTTAGTTGGTTTGAAAGGCTTAGTTGGTCCAATTGATTTTCGACGACCACGATCCATCTAACGGTAGGATAGTCCATTCATTCGGTCGCGGAGAAAGAGAGAGAGAAAGAGAGAAAGAGAGAGAGTGAGAGAGAGAGAGAGAGAGAGAGAGAGAGAGAGAGAGAAAGCAAGTAGTCCATCTCTCTGCATTTCGCGTTCCAGCAACCTACATTCATCTCGTGCCAAGCCTGCGCTTTGGAATTTACGAATCGAGGACCGAGACAGTTATCAGTTTTAAATTCGTGCTGCCAGAGTCGCGATGTTTGCTTAGAAAAATTATTAATAGCCGGCCTACGCGATATTTTCTTCCTTTTCGTATACGCACACGCAGATTTAAGCACACGTGTGCGCGCACGCGCACGTACACTCACACTCGTACACTCTTAATGAAATAGAAGGACACGTATATACACATCAACATCACTGACAATTATATCTTGAAAAGCGTCAAAAAAATCTTGATCCTCGGGCGTGCCTTTACCAGATTCTTGAGACACATAGACGATTTTTTGTGTAGGAAGAGAAGAAGAGGATAAAGCGCGACGACGACGACGACGACGACGATGACATCGATCGTGAAGAGTAACAGGAATTTTTGAGACTCGTCAGTTTGAAGTAGAGACAGACAAATAGAGAAAACAGACAAACAGAGAGACATCCAGACACATAAACGAATAGGACGTAGGCGTTATAGAAACGTTAAATGTTCACCCGTTATAAAAGCAGTTAGTAGTTGGCGTCGCGACGCCCAAATCAACGTGTCCAGTTTATACCGGCTTTCACTGGTTATCCCGGACGTTCTCTTTCTCATCGACGTCGATGTTTTCGTGACGACGTTCATCGTCTTTCTTCGACGTCGCTGACGACAACTACGACGAAGACTACTACTAATATTACTATTACTATTACTATTACTACTACTACTACTACTATTACTACTATTACTACTATTACTATTATTACGACGATGTCTGTCTTGAGACTATTCGTCCTCGTGCGAACTTGGACCCATGTATAACTTCCCTCTCTCTCTCTCTCTCTCTCTCTCTCTCTCTCTCTCTCTCTCTCTCTCTCTCTCTCTTTCTCGATACTTATATCAGAAACGAGAAGTAGCAAGTCCAAAGGGTGAAAAAGGGGGGAAGAAGACGCCGTTGCGTAAGAGTCTGGACGTCGTCGAGCCGTCGCGACGGCGTCAGTCGTTCGAGCGCCGCCAAAGCACCACGGTACGCGGAAAATTTGTTCGAATCCTTTCCTTAAAAAGAGATAAAGAGATTTTCCCTTGGATTTTATTTCGATATATAGACCGATCGCGTTCTATTTCCTCGTCTCCGTTTGGTGACGACTTTGCGTCTAGCGTAAGGGTTTTCAAGGTCGACACGAAATTCCACTTCTCTTGAGGTCGAGGAGAGACGAATTTGCGTTCAAGGTCAATAGCGTGTACCATCTGCACGGCGAACGACATCGGCGTGCTCTTTCACACTCCCACGCGCATGCGCACGCGTCATGCTCGATGCAAGTCTTCCGTCTCTCTCTCTCTCTCTCTCTCTCTCTCCTCCCCTCTCTCTTGTTGTATCTTTTCCATCCATTTGTTTGTATATTTTTTTGTTTATATTCTCTCTCTCTCTCTCTGTCTCTCTCTCGTCTCTTCTCTTTCTGTCTTCCTTATGGTGTTTCTTATGCAGTGATCCTTTTAAAAGCAGTGATATTTATCAGATCGTGATACATATAATTATTTCAAGTCGGTGAATAATCGGAAGGATAATTTATCTACTTAAGTATTTATAAAGAAACGGATAGAATTTAAATAAAAAATAAATCAATTGTATTTCAACGATACTTCCATTAACCTAACATATGAGCTGTTAGAAAACTTGATGACAGATTTAGTTTTTATAAGAGACGAATAATTCATTGAAGAATTTTGAATAATATTCGTTTTGGCACTAATGCATTTTGTGCCAGGAAGGTAGTATCTTGAAAGAAGGAAGATATTAATATCACATTTGGGTTGCGTCGATCATATAGCTCAGTGTTGACCGCTTTTTCGACCGAACGCGGTTATATACTAGGAGAGCTATCGCCTTTAAGACTACTCCGAGACTCCTTCTTCTCTCTTTCCTACTTCTCTTGACTTATCCTCGTTTATTACTTCAGAAATACCGCAGTCATCGTAAAGTCTTACGTTATTCTTCGAAAGAGAAAAAGGAGAAGGAAAAAAAAAAGTGAAACAAACCGGAAAAAAAAGAAAAAAAGAAAAGAAAAGAAAAAAGAAACGACATGCGTTCATTGAATCTCATTCATAATTGATAAATCATTGGAGTTCGGATTAATTTCCCTTTCGAGCATTATTTAATCTACAAAAATGCATTATTTCTCTATGAATCTTCGAAAATTCTCTCTTTCTCTTTTCCCGTGTTTTCTTTTTCTTTTTTTTTCTCTGCGAAAGAAAAAGAAAAGAAGGAAGGAAGAGAAAGGAATGAAATAAAAAGGGAACAAAATAAAGGAAGACAGAAACGGTGTAGTATGCTCGTGATTTTTTTGGGGATAAGAATATTCCAGGTATTTTTCGTCGAGTGTCATCGATGCATAAATACAGTTTAGCGAAGGGACCGAACGAAAATGGAAATTTCGAATCGATCGCGTTCGAAAGCGTCTTTCATCATCGACGAGATGTGTCCGGGCGGTTTTGCCGATGCGACATTTTCCTCCTTTGTTCTGGCACGAAAAGCCGCAGGTACGTGTCAGGCATCGAAATTGAGCGCGATAGAATTCAAATTGATGGAGGAAACTATACGATACTCTGTTGTGTTGCCGGTGCCACATCGATAGACGGTAGCCATTTATTATCGGATTGTCATATGTATATACGTATGTTCGTCTTAATCCACGTCGAATTATTTATAACCATTTTATATTACCTTCACCCTCCGTCGTTGTCGTGTTCTATGATTTATCGATTTAAGATTAACGTGTATCACGTAGAAGCGTTAGATAATTTTCTAACGAATAAAAACCTTTTCGATATTCAAAGCAACGAAAATTTTCATCGATTTTCTTCGATTTTCGAAAGCACGATTTCGCGCACGGCACTTATTTTATATCGCATGAGAGAAGATGAAGAAAGGACGAATGAAAAGGAAAGAAAGAAAGAAAGAAAAGAAGAAGACAAACGAAAGGAAAAGAAAAGAAAATAAAAAAGAAAGTTCTTGGAAGACGAACTATTTTCCTTTTGTTCTTACTTCGATCAATAGAAAAAGAGACCGAATTGAGAAATTTCCTCGTATATTCCGAGTGATAGCAATTCTTACATAATCGAGAGTTCAATTTGATTTCAAAAACGAGAAGGATTTCCATGAGAATTTCAAAATGAAAGAACTTAGAGAAGTTAGTTAATTTAATAGATATTGTTTCGAATTCGATCGAATAGTATCTTATATATCTCGTATAATTATTAAAAAATTTTTAATTATTTCTTTTGATATTATCATTCAAAGGAAATAAATGATAAAGATTGTCAATCATTTTTCCCCTCGTTTATTTACTTATACCTTATATTCTATACTATCTTGTATAGTTTTGTTTTCGTAATATTTTCTTTCTCTTTTTTTTTTTTCTCTTTAAATTTAATTTTAGAATTCTCTTAAAAATTTTTTTCTTACGTTTCGACGTTTAACAACGTCGAGCAACAGCTGTTCATTAATATTGTATAGATTGGATCGTTGAAATTCGTAGGTGTATGATTCTTCGAAAGGATCGATATATAGTCTAAATCAAATAGGATATTTCTATGAAATTGACGGCTTTGTGCCAGGAACGTCGTTGAGGAAGTATACGCGATGATCATTCGGGAAACTCTTTGTGTGACGCGCGTCGCGCATTGGAAACGAGGAAACTGGACGCTTGTATACGAAGACGCCTCGGACTACTAGGCATCTTATCTTGTCGCGACCATGGTATAAAAGATAGCGTCTTTGAACAGGTGCCTCCAGTAATTGGTGACTATCGTGAGAACGCGATTAACTTGGCACACGACCACCGTTTTTCTTCAATGTGATTTGTC
>NC_060958.1:10531936-10534436 GCF_910589235.1 Vespa crabro | reverse complement strand
TTTTACAATTAACTCCGATTTTTCACTCAAAGCGTTTCGTGCGTTTTCTGATAGAGTTTCCGCTTGGGAACGAATTTTGATTTTTAACAGGTACTATGCGACAATCGTATTATGCGAATTTTTATAAGAAGGCATATGAATAAATTGGATTTAACGAAATCTCTTTTTTGGATTGAATTCGAAATATTAAATTTTCTTTCATCGTTAAAAATGAGAAACGATTATTTCGACATTACGTTTTAAGATTCATCGTGATTTCGTTATAATATGTATTTAATGATAATCGGATTGTTATCGTATCGACGTGATATTACGATTACAAAATTGCTTATTTGCTTATGCGAACAATGATTTTAGTAAAAAATTTTTTAATCTCTTTTTCTTTTTCTTTTTTTTTTTTTTTTAAATTAAAAATTAATCATAATTTGATCTCTTCCCATCAAACGATCGCGGTTAACGCGACAAGAAAAATCAATTTTGTTACTATTTGTTATTATTTGTTTATATTTATTTGCAGGAAGTTTAGGGGAGGGGGGCAAAAAAATTATACAAACGTGTTGTATAGTAAAGACTAAAAAAAAAAAAAAAAAAAAAAAAAAAAAAATGTGGAACAGTTTCTCAATCATTTGATGTATGTATCGTTAGATAATATTGACACTTTTAAACCTTTTATTTTTGTACGACAAAAGAGAGAAAGGGATAGAGATAAAGAGAGATAAATAGGAAGTTATTTATCTCTTTATTTATTTATTTATCCTTATACTCTTAACAAAAGTAATCAATAAAATATGATTTACTAATGCTCTGATATATTCAGTTCATATATAAAAGATAGAGTTTGATATTCATACAGACGAGAAGAGTGAGAGAGAGAGAGAGAGAGAGAGAGAGAGAGAGAGAGAGAGAGAGAGAGAGAGAGAGAGAGAGAGAGAGAGAGTAAAGAGAAAAAAAAAGATAAAATAGTTTAGCACAAGGAAAGGCTTTAATGGCACGTCTGTCGCAACGCCCTTTATTATGGACCGCGACAAAACGCGGCAAATGCGTCTCCTTATCAGTCGGGCGGCTTCTTCCGCTCGACTTCCGCTTTGACGATCTCACCGATGATTTACGAGCATAGAAAGAGAATAAAACGAAGAATAGAAGATGCAACGATGCTACTGACTTGGTAACACTTCAAAAAAAGAAAAAAGAAAAAAGAGAAAAAACGAGTAGCATTCTTTACGTTACGTTATGGAGTTTACTATACTATATCGAATGTGAAAGAGAGAGAGAGAGAGAAAGAGAGAGAGAGATAAAGAGGGGAAGGTAAAAGGAAATTTTATAAGTTCGTTCGAAGATGAGGGTGTCTACGACGAGGAAAAGATTTCATCTTGGACAAAGAAAATTTATTGGATTTGCGAATAAGTACTTTCTTATTCTTTTTTCCTCTCATAGTGTAAAATGGAATAATTTAAAAAAGAGGTAAAGGAATAGAGAGTGTGCAAGAGAGAGAGAGAGAGAGAGAGAGAGCGATGTTCTCATGAGATAGCTCAGAGCACGAAAGATTCAATATATTCCTCGTTTTAATCTCGCGAGACAAGATAATAGAAAGATGATGAAAGATGTCGGATCGTTTGACGAGACGTCTCTCGTAAAAGTAGCAACGCGATATACATCGCCGATCGTATAAGTGTACTCTTTGATAAACATGCGATTTTTATTGTCGATAGTCGCGTCGAGATAATTTTAATATATACGCTAAGAGATAGCCTACCTTTTAATTCAGTCAAAGTATTATAGACCGATCCGAGTGTCATTAAAATTGAACTTTTTAATCGTTCCTGTCGATTCTATATAATTATACATTCATATTTCTTTTCTTATTAATTCAATATTTTTACGTAGAACGAGAATAATCTTTTCATCTTTCTGACTAACCAAAGAGATCTTTCAAGGACTTTACGTAGTTATATCTTGTGACGCCGAATAGATTCGATTTCTTGACTGACTCTATAATTAACCCCCATTTCCTTACGGATCAAAAAGTCCATACTATAATCTAGCATTTCGGAATGGCAAACATGATAACATTTCAAGTCGTATAAAATCTAAATTCGAACTGGAGTAATACTTTTCGACGAGGAATAAGCCTTGTGGAATGGTTCTCGAGGGTGGAAAGTTTCATACGGTAGGATCGATTAATTAGTATATACAACCGATGAGTATCTGGTCGGTAGGCAGGCGATCGTGTATTTGTGTATTCCGGGTATTCGCAGAAGGCAAATGTGTGATTTAGTAGATAATGACCGAAGCAAATAGAGGTGCATGTTGGTACAGTTATACTTAATTACCGGCATACAATAGTATTGTAATAATTCACGCGTTTGTTGTTCATTACCGAACGTAGACTCGATTGCTCTGCAGATCATTTTAATAACGATTATCTGTTAATCTATATTTTTTCTTTTTTTCTTCCTTTTATCTGTCTACTACCATTTCTCGGCCTATATTTCCTTTATAT
>NC_060958.1:10491936-10529436 GCF_910589235.1 Vespa crabro | reverse complement strand
CGATTCTAAAGGGAAAAGGGATAAGGTAGAGTAAAGCGAGAGAACCGGGCTGATACGTTGAATATTCGAACGACTTCTCTCGGTTGGGAAAGGGCGATTTTTCTCTCTTATTTTTTTTTCTCTCTTTCTCTCTCTCTCTCTCTCTCTCCTTTTTCTCTCCTCTTTTATTATTTCTTTTACTTTTTCTTCCTTCCTTCCCTTCTTTCTTTTTCCCCCATTTTTTTTTCTTCGTTTCTTTTTTTTGTTTTTTTTTTCTTCTTTTTTTTTCCCTCGAAGAGAAGCCATGGGAAATTTCTGATACCCTCGTAATTCTCAACTTCTTCTTCGAGAACGATTCTGCTTTCTCGAAAAATATTATTAACGAGAACGTAGGAATCAAGGAGAATCGAAGGATTTCCGAGTTTTTATTTTTCTTACGTTTTTATACGATACTGTCGTTTTTAATAAGACGTTAATCGAAAGGTCAATGATCATTATTTTTTTTATTTTTCCTTTTTTTTGTTTTCTCTCTCTTTTTTTTTTTTTTTCCTCCTATTCCCTTTCCTCTTTTCTCCGATGATTCGTCCTCCAACAAGAATGGTACATCTTGATTAAGTACTACCCATGACTCACGTTTCAACGATTCAATTAACGATACGACGAAATTCAACGATGTCAAACGAATTTTCTTTTCTTTCTTCTTTTTTTCTTTTTTTTCTTTTTTTTCTTTTTTTTCTTTTTTTTTTATATCTCGTCTTAAGTATCGAGCGTCGTAACACGTAGCTTACACGTATATTCCGAATTTTTCGTTTGAGATTCGAATCAGTTCGACATTCATTTTTCTTTTTTTTTCTTTTTTTTTTCTTTTTTTTTTTTATTCTAATGCAAAGATCCCAACGAATTCGAAAGAATATGCATCGAATTTCGAGTTGAAAGCTACGAACGTGCACGGAATATTTTCTCTATTTAATATACACGATATATACATATTTACGTATATACGCATATATACGGTATATATCTATACATACTTATATAAATGCATACATAGGTATATACGTACACGTTACACACACACACACACACACAGATACACACATATATTTATATACCCTCTTATAGATACGTATTAACGTATACGTATTAAACATGGAGGCAACAAAACTTTCTCGAGCTTGTACTTTCGGCAAGAAAATCAAGCAGTATCGGTCGTTCAATAAGCACCAGAATTTACTCGTGAAGCCTCGAAGAATAATTATCGGTTAAATGAATCATCACTGTTCACGTTTCGTACGTTACCCTCATATATTTTATTTCAGACACACAACGAGACACGGAGAAGGATAAAACGGAAACCGAGTACATGCTACAACAGAATGGCGAACCAATGTACGAAAGCATATTTAAAAAAAAAAAAAATTATATATATATATATATATACATATATATACGTAAAAGAAAAACAAACAAAAAAAAAAAAAAATAAAATAAAATAAAATAATATATACAAAAAAAAATCGATAAAATCGTAAAATTAAAATAGAGATACGATTGTCCGATGAAAGAACGGGAATGAACGAATAAATAGCGTTATAATAATTTTATTAATATCGCCAAAAGAGGAGATATTTTGTAAATGGGACATTGGTATCGATGATATTCGAAAGAAGCTTTTTACGTATACGTAAAACAAATTCGAAACTCGAAAACGAGTTTCTATCGATCAAAGTTGTATACGATATTACATATAATAATTTTCTTAATTTTTTTTTTTCCATTCATTATATTTTCTTCTTCCTCTCTTTTTTCTTTTTATTTTTTTCTTTCTTTCTTCTCTCTCTCTCTCTCTTTCTCTCTCTCTCTTTTTTTTCTTTCTTTTCTTTTCTCTTTCTTTTCTTTTATTTTATTTTTTTTCTTCTCCTTTCACAAACGATCGAACGAACGATAGGAAGACTAAACGAAAGTTTCTTCCGATCGAAAGTTCTTCAATTATCCGTTAATCGATATCCTAATTAAGATTCGAACTATACTTTGTGTCCACAGTGAATTCGTGCCACCTCAGACGAAGGAGGAGGAAAAACCAATTCAGCAGACACCGACGTTACCACCGGTGCCTTACTATAGACTCGTAAGTTTTTCTCCCCCTCCATCCTACCTTCCCTTTCCCCTTTAGTCCAACGATCCTTCTTTCGTGGAATAATTTATTTTGGCAAATTTCGAAGTAGTATTTTTATACCCCGAGATCATCGAACTCGTCGGACGAGACGATCGAATTGAAAGACATCAATATTATCGATGGTGTGGTACATTCTTACGCTTTGTAAATGTCACGAATATCTACGTAAACTGGCAATAGTAATAATGATAGTAATGTAGGTGATAAAAGTACGATACATTTAAGAAAACTAAAAATATAAGAATACATAGAAAACATTTTCTTGGGAATGAAATGGTCCGGCTAAAAAAAAAAAAAAAACAAAGAACCTTTTTCGAGCATCGAAATGGTTCTAAGTGCGGGTGTGAGGTAAACATTTAGAGGTAAAAGAAATAAAGGAGGAATAAAAGAAGACGAAGACGAAGACGAAAACGTAAACGTAGGACGTTGGACGTAAGACGTAGACGAAGACGAAGAAATGGATGAATACGAAGGACGAAGAGGAAGAAGAATAGGAAGAAAATTCGCACGAAAGAAACCGCGCTCAAGGAAATGATACGTCTCTAGGACTTCGCTTAAAGTTTCCACCAAGAATTTAATAATGCTTTTCCGTTTGGGAAACGGAATTTTTCTTTTTAAGAGCTGGAGTGGAGGAGTGGGGGGGAGGAGGGGCGGGGGAGAGAGAGAGAAAAAAAGAGGAAAGCAACGAATTTAATACTCGCCCGTTAAAAGGGAACAAAATTGTCGCCCGAATATTTTTCTATTTTTTCTCTCGCTCATTCTTCTTTTCCTTTTTTTCTATGCACTTCATTCCGATGTTTTCTTTTTCTTTCTTTCTTTCTTTCTTTTTTTTTTTTTTTTCTTTTTTTTCTTCTTTCTTTTTTTTTCGTCGTCAGATAAAAATAAGAAATACTTTTGGGGTTAGCTCGGACAGACGACGACGACGACATTATGCCCAGACGATCATCTTTCGAAATTTTTTTTTTTATTTTCATCTCTCTCTCTCTTTCTATCTATCTATCTCTCTCTATCTCTCTTTGTTCTTCTTTCTTTTTTTTTTTTTGTATTTCTCTTTCTTTCCTTTTACGAAAGCAATATACGTATACTTATTCGATAACTTACTCGCGAATACGCGAAGGGACGTGAGTTCGTTTTCTGAGTTCGTTTTCGTTCGTTCACAGGCGATGTACCCCACCATTAATCATATTCTTAAGCAGATATTAATTTTCCTCAGTTAAGTCTTCCGTGAGTCACGAGTTGTGCGCCCCGCCACTAAATCATTCGAGAGTGTTTGTGAAATTTCGGACTAGTCGAAGACAAATTGCGCGCCTGAAGAACTTTTTCGGTCCTCCTTGAAACAAAGACGCGAATAATTAAACGGCCACGTTAAATTTTCGACGAGGGTTATACGGATAATTAAAAGAAAAAAAGAAAAAAAAAAATATATATATATATATATATATAAAAGCGAAATTGATTTGCCAATGTATTACATTATTTTATCGATATTTATTGTTACAATAAAACTTCTTCATAATGTTTTCTAATACAAACGAACTTGTAACGTGTCTTAATTGCTTTATACGTAATTTTCATATACGTTCATCTTAATGTATTTAATATTTTTTTTTTCTTTTTTTTTTTTTTTTTACATACAATCAATTGGGTATAATAATTTCTTTTTCCCTTTGTTTCTTCTTCTTATTTCTTTTTTTCTTTTCTTTTCTTTTCTTTCTTTTTTTTTTTTTTTTTTTACAATTACAGTTCCGATTTGCTACTATCGGCGAGTTGATGTTAATCTTCGGAGGCCTGATCATGGGAACATTGACGGGTCTCTGTATCCCGATTTCTACAATACAATACGGTGAATTCACAACCTTATTGGTCGACCGTAATATGGCGAATCAAACGAGTACTCCGACGCTTATATTGTATTGGTTCGGAGGAGGAAAGGTCTTGTAAGTTCTCTTTTCCTTTTCTCATCTTTCGGAAACAGTAATATCTATCAATCTGATTTGATTCTTCCATTTCCTTGAGTCTGTTTCTTATTGGAGAACAACTCTAAGAAAAAGGGCAGAAGTTAGAATGGCTTTTATTATTTTTTTTTTTTTTTTTTTTTTTTTTTTTTCCTTTTTCTTTTTTTATTTCAGAGGACCGAACGCAACTGAGGAGGAGAAAATGGACGCTCTCTACGACGACTCAGTGGCATTTGGCGTGTCCTGTGCAGCTTTGTCGTCGCTACAATTCATCTTTGCCATCTTCACTGTCGACTTATTAAACGTAGCCGCGTTCAGACAGATCGCCAGAGTACGCAAGATGTTTCTACGTGCTGTTCTTAGACAGGACATGAGTTGGTACGACACTAACACATCCACAAATTTTGCAAGCAGAATTACCGAGTAAGTTTTTCTTCTTCTTCATTTTCTTTTTGTTTTTTTTTTTTTTTTTTTCTTTTCTCATGCTTTTTTTTTTCTCCCCTCTTTATCTGTCAAAATACAAATGAAAAGAAAATATCAATGAATATTTATCATGTTCCATCGATCCACGAGAATATATATTTTTTTTACAATCGTGTAAAAAAATCACGAAGTACATTTGATAAAATATGGAACATCTATATTGGACGTATAATTCGAATCTCTCTCTCTCTCTCTCTCTCTCTCTCTCTCTCTCTCTCTCTCTCTCTCTCTCTCTCTGTCTGTCTGTCTGTCTGATTCGATTAAGAAATGAAAATGAAGATAATTATGATATTTGTTTATTTTTTTTTTTTTTTCCTTTTTATTCCCTTTCTAATTTTCTCAATAAAGTCATTTTATTTATCAACAATTCAATCGTATTATTCGTATAAACGTTTCGATAGATTTTCCATAATCTTTATATAGGAAGAATTACGTTGATTTTTAAGGAGAAACTACGTTATTGATATATCCAGAGATATATAGCCAAAGAGAATTCACGTTATTACTTATCTAGATAGTGTAACTAAAATGCGATTCGATAAGAAAAGAGCAAAAGTTTTCGATAGTTTGAATGTGCGCGTGTTCAACAGCCAGTCATCGAGCCAGTCGGCTAGCTAGCTACCTAGCTAGCTACCTAGCTAGCTAGCTAAACCCAGACAGGCATTCGAATAGAAGAGAGAAGGTGCAACAAGTGGGCGTTTGTGAAACTCGAAAAGCTTGTCTGTGTCCTGTCTTTGCCTCCGCTTTCCGAATTAGCTTCTACGTAATAGGTGGAAGAAGTATGGACTCGTCGTTATTATGGATAGTTTCGTAAGAAGCGTTCATAGTGATCGGTCCAAATCCCTTTGTCTCTATCGTCGTATCTCCGAGATAATCTAAAATAAGGAATAAAAAAATAAAAATTAAAAAAAGAAAAAAGAAAAAAAAGAGAGAGAGAAAGAAAAATCATTACAACAATTTATTTAAACAAATCTTTCATACTCTATGATTCTTTGTTTTAGTAATGATTCTTTGTTTTAGTTTTTTTTTCTTTTTTTTTTTTATATATAATAATCAAAGATTCCATTAAATTTTTAACATTTAATATTTATATCATACGTACAATACGATAGAATTTAAACAATTTTGACATTTCAATTTCTTCAACTTTTTCTTTCTTATTTTCATTTTTTTCTTTCTTTCTTTCTTTTCCCATTTTTATTATTTTTATTTTTTTATTTTTTTTTATTTTTATTTTTTTATTTTTGATAAGACGAAAGAATTTATATATAGCGCAAGTTTATCGATAATAGTAAGAACAATTTGATTGAACGAGCACGTATATTTTATTTTCCTTTTTCTCGCACATTTTTCAAGAACATTGTTATTTTATTAATTCGAATATTATAAAAAAAAAAAAAAAAAAGAAACGAAATATCCGTTCGATTTACTTTTAATCATGTGACAAATTTTTATTGTTTATAAATTTAAACAATGATATTGTTAAATACTCAAGTACTTAATATCTTCGAGTATCTTCGAGTATATCAGTGACATCGCCTTGAGAGTTTCTGTTTTTATATATCATGTTTCATCCTAAACGATGGAGTATCTTACTTCAGACATTTAAGACACTTAATCGTCGTTACATAAAGTCTTTTTTCTTTCGTGGCGAGAGTGAGAGAGAGAGAGAGAGAGAGAGAGAGAGAGAGAGAGAGAGAGAGAGAGAGAGAGAGAGAGAGAGAGAAAGAGAGACGGTGATAAACGACGCAAGGGTACCACCTTCGTCGTCGATCGATAACGATAAACGCTTTTCCATTACCATTTGCCAAGGACTGACCCATCCAGAGAGAACTTTTTATTATGGGGGAGTGGGGGGTAGGGAGGGAAGGAGAAGAGAGAGGGGTATGCACTTTAAAAAGTCGATTACCGCGAGAACAAACGTTCGTTACCATCGAGCTCGAGCGAAAGATATTATTTTTAGCTCGATCTCGAGGGCTCACCACCCCCTTCGAGGTTTTCAAGGCTTACCGAAGCCCTTATATTGTTCGTACAATTTAATGTCGCTTCATTCATTCATTTCTCTTTTTCGATCTAATCGATAACATTACACAATACCCGTTCGAATTGAAATTGATTAGCGTGGACGTATAATTTCTTCTTGTTCTTCTCTTTTTTTTTTCTTCTACTTCTTTTTTTGTTTTTGCTTTTATAAAATGATCGAATGATATTCGATTAATATTTTCTTTTCTTCTTCTTCTTCTTCTTCTTCTTCTTTTTTTTTCTTTGACGTAGGTATTCGATCAAATAAAATTTTCTTGTGAAATAAAAATTCGAAATTCAACGATACGTAAAAATTAATTTTTCTAAATGACAAAGAATTTGGACGGACGTGAATTATTCTTTTTCATTTTTGTTTTCCAGAGATTTGGACAAAATGAAGGATGGAATAGGCGAGAAGCTCGGTATCTTTACGTATTTGATGGTCTCCTTTATATCATCAATCATTATATCCTTCATATACGGTTGGAAATTGACATTGGTTGTGCTTAGCTGCGCGCCAATTATCGTCATAGCCACTGCTGTGGTAGCCAAGGTTCAAAGCTCCTTAACAGCCCTCGAGTTGGCTGCGTATGGACAAGCTGGAAGCGTCGCTGAAGAGGTCCTTGGTGCCATCAGGACGGTCATAGCCTTCAATGGCGAGCAAAAGGAGGTCGACAGATACGCGGAGAAGCTTTTGCCCGCAGAAAAAACAGGCATCAAGAGAGGAATGTGGTCTGGCGTTGGAGGTGGTGTCATGTGGTTTATCATTTATCTCAGCTATGCCCTCGCTTTTTGGTAAGTTACTTAAAAGTGTCTCATTTGATTGATGCTTTATCCTTTTGTTCCTCTGAATAAATCGACAAAAGTTAAATTAATTTTATTATATAATATTTTTGTTCAAAAATTATAATAAATTATTATGATATATTTTTATATAAATGAAATTACGTCACGATTCATTGAATTCATCCTCTTCTTTTTCTTCTTCTTCTTCTTATTATTATTATTATTATTAAAAATATTCATACTACATTTTATACCGATATACATATATAATAATGTAATAGAAAATTACGTTAACATTTTTTTCGTTAAAATCGATGAAAGATATTGATTATTTTTATTAATGGATTATGTATTTACGTGGTACAATATTTGTAAAATAACATGCAAAAGGAATCGTGTAAGACGTTTACGATACGTATTTGTCATATAAACTTAATATCGTATTTTTATTATAAGATTACGTGTTATACGAGGAAAAAGAAATGACGTCAATGTATCGTTTATAAACATAGTCTAGATCTAAGATCTATATAAATAATTCTTGGAATCGGTCGTTGGACTGTTTTGTAAACAAAAGATATAGAATGAAATTAGAGTTGAATTCAGTCGTCCTTCGTCTGTCGATCTATCAGGTATGGAGTCCAACTGATTTTGGAGGATCGTCCGAAGGAATACAAAGAATATACACCGGCGGTATTGGTGATAGTATTTTTTGGTGTGTTGGCTGGTGCACAAAACATGGGTCTAACTTCGCCACATTTAGAAGCCTTTGCAGTGGCCAGAGGATCAGCTGCTGCGGTATTTCAAGTACTCGACCGTGTACCATCCATCGATAGTCTTAGCAAGGAGGGTCAGAAATTAAAATCGGTTAGCGGTGATATAGAATTCAAAGATGTTCACTTTCGTTATCCAGCGAGAAAGGATATCCAGGTGTTGCAAGGTTTAAATTTGAAAATAAAACATGGAGAGACCGTTGCATTGGTCGGTGGCTCTGGATGCGGCAAATCGACGTGTTTACAACTCATTCAAAGACTTTACGATCCATTCCAAGGACAAGTAAGTAATTTTATTTCCTTTTATTTATTTACTTTTCCATCCATTTTTCTTTTTCCCTTATTCATTTCTACTTTATAAGCTATCTTTAATACTCGTAATTTCTTTCGCTTCGATTTTGACATAAAAATCATTTTCTTTTCTTTCTTTCTTTTTTTTTTCCTTTCCTCTCTCTCTCTCTCTCTCTCTCTCTCTCTTTCTGTAACTATAATTTCGACTTAATGGAGTTTACCGTTAAAACGCGTATTCATACGAATCTCTCGATTCGCTTTCGTAATATCGAAAACTTTCGTGGTTCGCTAATTAAAATAAAAATGAGGTCGGGGAAGAAAGAGAGAAAAAGAAAACAAGTGAGAGAGAGAGAGAAAGAGAGACTTAATCCCTAAAGTCTTTTGGATTCTGTAGATTCGAGAAGTTTTCTGAAAGGAGGGAGGGGGGGGTGGCACAGCAGGCTCGGAAAGTTTTTTTATTTGTATGCCAGTGTGTATTACGTAATTACCAAGTTAATCTCTTACCACTCTGACATTTTTATTATTCTTAGAAAAATTTTTCTTTGCGCGTGATGATTTCGAAGTTTTTTTTGTTTTTTTTTTTTTTTTTTTTTTTTTCTTAACTGTGCACGCGTGCGTTCGAGTGACGTATTTAAAAGAAGAAGAAGAAAAGAGAAAAAAAAGAAAGAAAAAAAAAATTCAGTCGCAAAAAATTGATACATTACAAATTGATATATCAAAGGAAATATTCGTTTTTTCGTAATATGTTTTTATATAAAGGATAATTAATATATAAATTAATATATAAATATAAAGCAAAGGATAATTAATATTTCATGGATATATGAATATTAATATAAATAACATTAAGAGAAAATAAATATTATAAAATAAAAATGTTATTTCACGTATTTCATTATATTTCGTATATTACGATTTCAATTTTAGGTATATTTAGATGGCGTCG
Organism: Vespa crabro; assembly: GCF_910589235.1. Lineage (NCBI taxonomy): Eukaryota > Metazoa > Arthropoda > Insecta > Hymenoptera > Vespidae > Vespa > Vespa crabro. The sequence goes on along the minus strand of NC_060958.1, from coordinate 10,520,025 downwards.
ATATATCGAAGTTAAACGTTCAATGGTTGCGCTCGTATATCGGCGTTGTTGGTCAGGAACCAGTACTCTTTGACACGACAATACGAGAGAACATCCGTTACGGAAATGACAGCGTTACCGAAGAAGAGATGATCAAAGCTGCCAAGGAAGCGAACGCTCACGACTTCATCAGCAAACTGCCGGAGGTAAGCAACTCACCAAACCCTTTTCTGCTATTCTACCAACACACCGTGGCTTTGCTAAAAATTTTTCGTTTCCTTCCTTTGTCGTTTAAAAGGAGAATAAGGATAAAAGAGTTGAACGTACTTTTTCCTTTTTCTTTTCTTTTTTTCTTTCTCTTTTTTTTTCTTTTTTCTCTTTTTCATTTGATCTTTAAATTATATTTCGGAATATCGATTAGATGCAACAACGCGATTCCTTTATCTTCTTTCTCTTTTTTTTTTCTACCTTTTTCCTTTGTGTGTGTGTGTTTTTTTTTCTTTTTTTTTTTTTTTTTTTTTTTTCTATGAATAAAACTTTCCCATTTTAATTGGAAGTTAATGAGATTATTTATTTATACTGGCTAGAAAACTTTTTAAATTTTTATTTCATTCAAATTTAACCTTTTTCTTTTTTGATATATTCAATTGGTACATTCAATAAACAAAACAGAGCTGTAATATGCCGTAAGCGAGTTATTACTAATAACATTTATAAATATTTGACGAAATACCGTAATTATTAATGTTTTATATATATATACACGAATTTGTGTTACGTACACGTTGTATTATTTATACATTTTCCAATTTGTTTGTCCATATAGTAAACCTTTCGTGGTATAATTTAACCTCAACTCTTATTAAATATAAGATTAGTGAATTTTATTGGAAATATCGATAATGAATGAAAAGAGAGCATGTAGTGCGTCGTATTCAATGATTTATAATTTGTTAATAAAAATTTATTTGGGATAATTGAATTTTTTCTTTTTTTTTTTTTTTTTTTTATTTATGCATGATAATAATTATGAAATAAATAAAAGGATTTATTTGTTGGAATGAACGAACTATCGATCTTCGACGTTTATGTATTACACGTCGAAATCTCGTTTATATATTTATGCGCATGATGTGCTGCATGTATGATGTATATATGTATTAACGATAGTCTCAGGTGTTAGAACGATCCGCAGAACGCTCGCGTAAACAAGCGATAAAATATCCTCTAGTATAACACATTTCGTCTGCAAATAACATTATCCGAGATTACGCCCGTGTCAACGATTAGGCGTTTATTACCGAATTATCGCTAGTTGAATTCGCCATTTCGGGATAATTTCGTCGGTAATCTTCGTTCGTGTTCCGCTTACGTTCATGTTTTAGCTAAAGCAGATTAGATGCATGGTTAATGTTTCTTTTTTTTTTCTTCCGGATTTCTCATTGGTTATCGAAGTAAAATTTACTCGAAAACGAAATTGAAATTCGAAATTCGAGGCTCAATTTCGTTATCGTGTTCTCTCTCTCTCTCTCTCTCTCTCTCTCTCTCTCTCTCGTACGATATAATTACATCTTTTCGAATATTAATAAAATGCATGTTTTCTCGAATCAATAAAATATATAAATCAACATAATGAATTATATTCCAAGTTTATTTTATATTTTAATATGTCGATTTATTATTATCAGGATTATTATAATATATGTATGTATTATTATGTATATATTATATATCGATAAAAGAAAATTGTTTGAAAGCTGTGTTGAGCAATGAAATGTATTTATAATTTATATTGTATAGAAAAGTCCATAAAAAGCGTTATTAAAATAATGTACTTTTAATAATTATTAATAATCAATGTATTATTTAAATCAAACAAAAGGAATTCGAATATTCTTTTAAATTTAAATAAGATTAACATATTTTATATCTATTCATTTATATTCTGTTATATACGTCAATCAAAATCAATCAGTTTACAATTAACAAATATTATAATTTTCGATTTTCTTTTTTCTCCCTTCGTGATGTACGTGACGATGGTGTTGCGTCGATAAAAAAAAAAAAAAAAAAAAAAAAAAAAAAGAAAAAAAAGAAAAAAAGAAGAAAAAGGAAAACAAGTATCGATATCGGTTGAAATCCCTGAAATGACAGGAGGAGTGGGTGAATATTCGTGGGGTTTCACAGATGCGTCCTGCAGTTTCCTCGTTGATTAAATAACCATTATTCCGAACCGCAAATCGTTGGCAAAGCTGGATAGAAAACGATCGACGATACCGATAGCCTCGACGTCGAAGCTATCGCACGCGAGCGATTACGGATGAGCATGGCGTGGCCGAAGATAATTCTCATGGATCTATGAGTCTATTCTATTTCCGTTTTCCTTTTTTTTTTTCTTTCTTTCTTTTTTTTTTCTCTTTCTTCTTCTTTCTTTTTCTCGTCTAAACAAGAAAACAAAATCGATCTTTTCGATGAAAATAAAACTTTCGTCGGTCTAAGGGATACATCGATCGAGAATCATATTCTTAATATTATCTACAATTAATAGAAAAATATGTCGTTCGATAATTATCATATCATATCATATCGTTAACTTTTAAATCTGATAATTTAAATCGACCAATTAATAAGATTATTCGTTAATTCGTTAATAAGATAATATTAATTTTATATTTTGTAAATATTGAAGAAGAAAAAAAAAAAAAAAAGAAAAAAAAAATAAGCCAAAGTATTCAGCTACGAGCTAAACTTTGTATATTCTTTTTTTTTTTTTTTTTAACATTTGTTTTCTTCTTCTAAAAAAAAAGAAAAAAAAAAGAAAAAAGAAAAGAAAAAGAAAAAAAAATATTGAATTGTGTGTTTCGAATTGTTCGAAGATTGAAAATTTTTTTCGTAGTTAGAATAATTATCTTATGATTTTTTTTCTTTCTTTTTTTTTCTTTTTTTTTTTTTTTTTCCCTTTTTTTTTGCACTCCGTCTTCTTTCAGGGTTATGATAGTCCTGTAGGAGAGAGAGGTTCCCAACTATCAGGTGGACAAAAACAAAGGATCGCGATCGCACGTGCTTTGGTCAGACGACCAGCCATACTTTTACTCGACGAGGCTACTTCCGCATTGGATCTTCACAGTGAAGCAACCGTTCAGAGAGCACTTGATGCTGCTTCGAAAGGCAGAACGACCGTTATCGTGACTCACAGACTCTCTACTATCACTAACGCCGATAGGATCGTCTTTATCAAGGATGGCAAGGTTGTTGAAGAGGGTACACATGAGGAGTTGCTGGCACTTGGCAAACATTATCACGGATTGGTCGCAGCTGATGCCAGTGCTGCTGCCAAAGGTATTAGAAATTTTATTTAAATATCATTATATATTTTATATATATATATATATATATGTATATATTTGTCATTAAAAGAAGAAGGAAAAAACAAACATTACGACTTTAATTCGTTAATACTTTTATAAAGTAATTAATTTTATAAGCCATTTTCATATCGCTCGCTTTTTTCATATCTGTATTTAGACAATTTTATTTTATTTTAAAATCGTCGAAAAACTTTATTGTTCTTACGTATATTCGAATTTTTATAAATGTTTTATCTTTCTTTCTTTTTTTTTTTTTTTCCCCCAATAAATATTTATAATAACATTTGGCATAGCAACAATTATGCCGGTATAAATGATATCAAGAAAATGTTGAAAATGATATTAACAAAATAGGATTAACAATTGAATATGTTTTATCTATTTAATTTGTTTTTGTAAAGTTTAAATAGGTATTCGTCTATATAAGAATTCGTTTCTATTTCGTATAATTCGAATTTATCTTCATTACCATAGTAGGATAATCTAGATGAAAATAATGGAAGCTTAAACTTAATTCTTTTACGTCCACATGTTTCCTTGTTAGAAAATAAGAAAGGATTTGCGTAGGAATAACTGTATCTATATTTTTGCAACGTCGGTAACTAAATTAATAAGCTGAATTGCTATTTTAATAACATTTTAATTAGTCACCAATTTCCAACGTTGAATGGACAGATCCCCTTCAGTGTACGAGTACCATCGGAGAATAAGTTCTCAGGTCCGATAACGAGTTGATAAATTTATTAAGAATAAAAAAAAAAAGAAAAATTATAGAAAAGGAGATAGTATTGCCGAGCGAGAAAATAAAGTTTAACTTAATTAATTGGATTAATTTATCGGCAGGAGAATTTGTATTTTCGTGTTACATAAAAACATTAATATTTTTTTTTTTTTTTTAGCTAAAGCTACGGCGTCCGCAGCGAAAACGGTAACAGCAGCGAAACCTAAAACCCAGAAGGCTCCATTGAAGAGACAATTTTCGACCCTATCTATGCACTCCCATCGGTTATCACTAGCAGGTGGGTCCGATGCCGGCTCGGATGCTGGTTTGGAGGAGCACGAAAAACCGTACGATGCACCGATGAGTAGGATACTAGGGTTGAACAAAACGGAATGGCCTTTCAACTTTATAGGTTGGTACTTCGTCTCCTTTCTTTCGTGAGATTATCGTGTCAGGGCCGATCGATCGGTTAACTTTACGACGACTTATACGGTTATCGGTATGGAGTAGAAGGCTCTTTTTTTGTGATTTATCCGACGAGTACACAGTAATTTTTCTCGTCAAAAAGATAAGAGAAACGATTAACGTGCGTTGTAAAAGAAAATGTAGAAGAGGGGAAGGGGATGGTCTAAAATTTAGGATATCTTCGAAAGAGCTGATTGGAGCACAATGCTCATATAAATGTGACATTGCAAGGGACATTTACTCACTGGCAATACTTCGCATCCCTGAACAACTTATCCAGACGACGTAAATGTTTTTTACGACATTACGAAGTTACTTCCCAGTCCCCCTTCCCCTCTATTTCTCTCTCTCTCTCTCTTGTCAGTTTGAGAGAAAGTTTTCATTCGGTAGAAAGGAAAGAAGATGGAAACAGTTTTACGAGTTAAACGGTCTCCTTTCCTTTTAGGATGTTTAGCAGCTGGGACGGTAGGAGCATCATTTCCAGCATTCGCAGTCTTATTCGGTCAAGTTTATTACGTATTGGGTCTTCAAGATGAAGACGAAGTTAGAAGAGAGACGGTGAACTTTTCGGTGCTTTTCATCATCGTCGGTGTGATAACCGGCATAGGAACCTTCCTACAAATGTATATGTTTGGTCTATCTGGGGTCAGGATGACAACAAGGATCAGAAAGATGACTTTTGGAGCTATGTTGAAACAAGAAATGGGTTGGTACGACGAAGAACAGAACAGTGTCGGTGCGCTTTGCGCTAGATTATCTTCGGATGCTGGAGCCGTTCAAGGGGCTACAGGAAGTCGAATAGGTGCCATACTCCAAGCTCTTTCAACTTTGGTTCTTGGCATTGGATTGTCTATGTATTATACCTGGAAGATGACTTTGGTATCGGTAGTTTCTATTCCATTAGTTCTTGGTGCTGTCTTTTTTGAGGCTAGGATCATGAGTGGACAGGGACTTCAAGAGAAGAAAAAAATGGAAGCGGCTACGAGAATAGCGATAGAAGCGATATCAAACATCAGAACGGTTGCGAGTTTGGGCAAGGAGACAGCCTTCTTCAATCGATATTGCGTCGAACTCGATCATGTGGCGCAAGCTACCAGGACGAGAAACCGATTGAGAGGATTGGTCTTTTCTTGCGGTCAGACTACTCCCTATTTTGGATATGCTCTAAGTCTCTACTACGGTGGTTACTTGGTGGCAAGAGAGGGTCTTAATTATCAAGATGTCATCAAAGTATCGGAAGCACTTATATTCGGTTCCTGGATGTTGGGACAGGCATTGGCTTTCGCGCCGAATTTTAACACGGCCAAAATCTCTGCTGGAAGGATCTTCAGGCTATTGGATAGGGTGCCAGAAATTTCTTCACCACCGGGATCAGAAGGAAAAGATTTGGATTGGGTAAGAAACAGAAATAAAAAAAAAAAAAAAATAAAAAAAAAATATATTACTATTAATAATTTTTGTACTCTTAAATATTTTAATCGTTCATAATGCAATTTTTTTCATTTCTGCGTATAAGAAGAAAAGAGAGAGAAAAAAAAGAAGAATGAACAAGAAAAAGAAAAATTTTAATATACCCATAACGCGAGAATATTATTTCGAATGAACTTTCATTACTTTATACTTGGCGAACATTAATCTTTAAATATAAAGTAATTTTGTGACTGAAGGAAATTAAATATGAATGAAAAGAAAAAAAAAAAAAAGAAATTAATGAATAAATAAATAAATAAATTAAAAAGAAGAAAAAAGAAAGAGAAAAGAAAAATTATACAGATATATGAGTTTGCGATTCGAAAGTTAAATTGAGAGTTCATAAAAATAGTTGGAGTATAATTTGTTTCGAGTCTCTTAAGTGACTTCGGCTTAATTAAGCTCTGGTCGGTCAAAGTCGAGACGCGTATAAAATGAGGGCTCGTGGTCGTCTGGACGAAACTTTCGAGTTCCCTTCTTTTTAACGGAGGTCCAAGAACTTTTGGTTCCCTTTGAACGTCAAACTTTTCTATAAAGCTATCGTCGAAGAAATTTCTAAATTTATACGAAAGAATTTGATCGGGCGTGACGTCGAACCGTTCACGTTGAAACATTTTTGGTTTATATTATGCGAACGCTTTTACGACGTGTCAAAAATATTTCTCAGTCTTTACTACGCGATAAAAATATTGCCCGATGATAACATTACGTATAATGGCGCGAATTTAAGTCTTTTAGACGATCATTTATTTTACGTACGTTCATATAAATCATACGATGTACGGTGTAACGAAAATTTGCCAATTATACTACCTGTTGCATTTAATTCGAGGAAGGAACATTGTTATATATATATATATATATAGAATCGACATTATTTATGAAATTAACGATAAAGTTTAATTTTGTATTCCGTTGTTAGGAAAGCTTATTAAAATTTGATCGGTATGCATTATGTATATTGAGATAATTAATATTTTAACGTTACGAACGAATGAAGATAACAAAGACAAGATACGTGAAGAAGAATGAGAATGGCAATGGTAACGATAACGACAACGACAACCTTTTTCATTTATAATTGCAGAAGGCAGAAGGACTGATACAATTTTCAAAAGTGGAATTCCATTATCCAACGCGCCCAGAGATGCAGATACTTCGTGGTTTGAATTTAATAGTGAAGCCAGGTCAGATGGTTGCCTTAGTTGGTCAAAGTGGCTGTGGAAAGTCAACCTGTATTCAACTACTGCAACGCTTGTACGATCCAATTTCCGGGACGATTACTATGGACCGTCGCGACATCTCCTCGGTTTCACTGGCCTCACTTAGATCTCAGCTTGGCGTTGTAGGTCAGGAACCCGTTCTCTTTGATAGAACCATAGCCGAGAATATCGCTTACGGCGACAATTATCGACGAGTTCCGATGGACGAGATCATTGAAGCCTCCAAGAAGTCAAATATTCATAGTTTCGTCAGTTCGTTGCCATTGGTGAGGATATTATTGGATCTATATATTCAATGATTTAATGAAAAATAAAAGAGATCATTAAGAAATTTTCAAATTCTTTTTATATTCTATTTTATATTTTATTCCTATACGTTTCTTCATATCGTGTATATCATCAAGTTGAAATTAATCGAATTTTGGCTCACGTCCTAAAGTTTCTCATAGAAGTCTACGGTATGCAACGTGTTATAAGTTAGCTCGTTCTCCTCTTTAGGGTTACGATACGAGACTAGGATCAAAGGGTACACAGCTTTCAGGAGGTCAGAAACAGCGCATAGCTATCGCGCGTGCTTTGGTAAGGAACCCACGAATCTTGCTCTTGGATGAGGCAACCTCAGCTCTCGACACTCAAAGCGAAAAGGTAAGATATTCTCTTTCTCCATCTCTGTCTAACTTTCTCATAAGATCTTAATCTTTAGTAAAGGAGATAGAGGTAGACGGGAAATATAATTTCTCTTTCTCTCTCTCTCTCTCTCTCTCTCTATATATATATATATATATATATATATATATCTCTTTATCCAAGAGAGATACTCCAATCGCTGATTTAATTAAGTTGCTTCCAAAGACTCACTTGGTCCTTTATTTTCGTTAATTCATTTCTTTTTTTCCTAGTTCTTCCTCTTACGTCGGCATTTTTAAATAGGCATAAGATTTTGAAGTAGAATAAAAAAAAAGTGATAATAATAGCGAGATCAAAAGGGCGATTTAAAGGTCAAAATATTGACATATAATATTCCTTCACGGTTCTTTCCTTTTCGATTATATTGCCGAAAGGATATTCAAAGAGGCATCTACATCTTTTGAAGTTGAAAGTCGCATTGGATATTGAAACTGAAAGATCCTTTTCTTCTCTCTGTAATTTTGAATCGTATTTCTAAGTTAAAGGAGAGAAAACTCATCTCTTCACATCTTATCGGCGTTAGTAATCCTTACCAATTACAGTTAGTAGGTAAATACTATATATACTGTGTTTTCTTTATTGCGCGTTTAAACTCTCAAGCGTACCTCTTTAAAAGCGTCGTCGAATTTCAATCGAAAGGAAAGAGATTGGCTTTCTCCATCTTTACTTTAAGAAGACTCGAGGAAACTCGACTGGAAGATGCAATCGCGATACATACTATAGTACATTTCAACTGCGTGCCAAACTAGTCAACATGCAAATGAACTAAAAGTTCGTCTTTGACGAACGAAAGATAAATTCTACGTAGGAATGAAATTTATAAAACGTTCGATAATAATTTTATTAATAGGATCAAAGAGAGGCGAGATTTTATTTCTTTCTTCCTTTTTTCTTTCCACTTTTTCTTTTTTTTTTTTTTTTTTTTTTTTTATATATATATTACGCTCATAATTAATACACATATGCATATATTGTAGTATAACAGCTATGCAAATGTTTGTAAATAAATTTGAAGAACCGATAAAGTTCTGTTAGTTCGATGAAAAGAATGCGAAAATTAAAAAATGAAAAAGCATAAAATAAAACGAGATCAGAGGAAAAAAGCGCAAAAAGGTCAATTTTTTTGTCAACAAGTAAACTCGATATCGGTGTGGAAAAAAAATTGAGACATCAACCGCGAAATAGTTTGGATCGAATGATAACACAACGATCTGTGGCAGTTCGCTCGCGTTATCAACCCCGACAATCGGGAATCATTGGCTTTACGAGAGTGTACGATTGTTGTCGGTGGCGGTCAATAGAAACGACTCTTCGTAACTTCGGTGTTAGCACGAATTTCACGGTTATATTGTTTCGGAGTTATCGTTTCATGTTGAACTTTGGCCTGGTTTATTTCACCTTCCGTAACGAAAACGAAGAAGCTCTTTCCGATATCGAGAAATGACAAATTTTTATTTTATTTCATAGCGAGAGTAAAAAATTTTATTGAATAATTCCTTTTTGCCGGTAAAATAGAACGAAAAAAATTTTATTCCTCCATCTCACAATATCTTTGTGTATATATGTGTATATATATATATATATATATATATATATATATATATATGTATGCATATATAAATTATTTTATTCTAACATATAAAGTTTTATTATTTTGTATGTTCATAGGTAGTACAAGCGGCCCTCGACAAAGCGATGGAGGGTAGGACGTGTATCACCATAGCGCATCGTCTTGCTACCGTAAGAAATGCAGACGTGATATGTGTCCTTGAAAAGGGTACAGTCGCTGAGATGGGTACTCACGACGATCTAATCGCTGCTGATGGCCTTTACGCACATCTACATAATCTACAAGAGACCGCCATGGAATAGATATTTTAGCGCGAGATTTTAAACTTCCTTCCCATTCTATTATCCCATTAATAATCCCCATTTTTTTTTCTCTTTCATATATACATATATATTTACACATATACACTTAGGACGAATGAATATTCTAATTTCGAAGGTTTAGATCGAAGGAGAGTTTCGTACAAGGACGAATCGGATTCGCGCGAATTTGGAAATAGAACAAAAAAAAAAAAAAAAGAAAAGAAAAGAAATGTTCTCTCAAGACAATGATAATCGATTACTTAATTTCTTAATTAAATAATACATATGCGGCTCCGTCGACTTAACCATCGTTAGGTTTAATCGTCGTGAACATTGATCGTCGTGAACAATCGACGATATTCTTCTTAATATCGTCAATTTAAAGCGAGATTCGTTGCCTTCATTGTTGTCTGTTAGAATTTATTTATCCCATTTTCCCTGGCCCTCCCCCCCATCCCTACCCCTACCTCTATCCCTACTCCATTTTTTCTCCTTCCCTTTTCTGTGCACCTCATTTCGTTCCCATTTTCGTGTTTTACATTGTTTTTAAACGATTAATCATTTTTACCCGCGTAAAATAAGAATAAGGTGAAGAAAAACAACAACAACAACAACAACAAAGAAAAAGAAATGCATTGAATACGACATGCGCGGTTTTCATAGATCTGATCGAATAAAAATGAACGAGAATTTTTCTAGTGCTACTATTGCTACTACTACTAGATACTATCGTTATTACTATTACTACTACTACTCTACTATTACTACTTCTACTACTACTACTACTACTACTACTATTACTACTACTATTACTGCTACTACTACTACTACTACTACTACTACTACTACTACTCTTATTACTACACATACACATACGTATAGAGAGACATACTTCAAAGAGGATTTCATTCTTGGCAATCATCTTACGATTAAATCAAATCAAGAAGAAAAAGGAACGTATGTATTTACCATTACGCTCGCATATCGATAGAAAAGAAATTGCCGATTTATTTTTGATTAGATTTTCCTTGAAATGAAATACATGAGATATAGTAAAACTAGAAAGAGAGAGAGAGAGAGAGAAAAAAAAAAGAAAAGAATAGAAAAGAATAAAAAATGGGAAAGCTTTTTCGGTAGCTTCTCGACTTTTCGAATTTCAAAGAGATAGTTATATTCTAATCCATTTTGAATATTATCGACCGATAACATCGTTCTCTTTTGTTTATCTTTTTTCTTTTTTTTTTTTTCTTCTTCTTTTTTTTGATCGTTGCATTCTTTGTGTATTTTAATTTTTTTCCTACTTTTCTTGAGAACGCGAGCGTTCCATAAAAAATTTACGTACTCTCTCTCATCGTCACGATGTTACGAACTGGATTTTATGTGTATTTTCGTTCTTATTGTTTTTTTTTTTTTTTTTTTCCCCTCTCTCATATTTACTTACGAGAGGCCCCGAAATTGACACTTCTCTTAACTCGAGGTTTAATGAATTTTCGAAGATAGAGCCCGAACGTATGAGGCTCTCGTGCGAGGCGAGATCTCATAAATTTACGTCAACTAAACCCTCACGTGCCTTAATAATTAGATACTCACCGAAATGATTATCAAGGGTGTAGACCTTGCGTTCTTTGTGAGGGACAGAGATACGTGTGAAGAGAAGAGATAAGAAGATCCTTGATTAAGATCTCGTCGTATTTTCTTCTGTTTTTTTTCTTTTTCTTTTTCTTTCTAAAGATAAAAGATCAAATTTATTTTGATTTATTTGATCATTCATTTTGGATTTCTCGTAATATATATTTATTTTTTTTCCTTTTATTTTTTTATTTTTTTTTTTTTTTGTCATCGTGTCGCCAGAGATATTAGACATTTTGGATTTAGTCTAGCGAGATAAGATTTAGAGAAAGAAATAGAGAGCAAGAGAGAGAGAGAAAGAGAAAGAGAGAATTTATAGGAAGAGTCGTTTACAGCGTACCGAGAACTTCGACGAAGCGTGGACTTAACAAGATTTCTCCGTAGTCGACCATGAAATCGGTTTTGATTTACTCGATAATTCGATGTGAGTGGAGAGAGAGAGAAAAAAAAATATATATATATATATATAATGCATTTTCTCCTTCTCTACTTCTTTCTCTTTTTTCTCTTTTTTTTTCTCTTTTTTTTTTCTCTTTTTTTTTTACTTTTTTTTTTCCATGCACGTTCGAATAACAACGAGCGTTTGGACGTATTAATAATCAAAAATATTGCTATTTGATATCGCATTGATAATTTTTAATAAAATTTTCGATGATCGTTGAAAATTTTGATAAAAGGAAAAATTTTAAATCTCCATTGTGTTAATAAAAAAAAAAAGGAAAAAAAAAGGAAAAAGAAGTAAAAAGAAAGAAGAAAAAAAAAGGAGTAAGAACAAACAAGACAGAATGAAAATATAATGCGAAAGATCTCGACGGGATATAACGGAAAACTGTCATGAATTTTTTTTTTCTATTTTTTCTTTTTTTTCTTTTTTTTTTTGTGAAGAACGCGAACAACGCGTATAAAATAAATAAAGATCAACATGAAAAAAATAACATAAAAGGATCTTTATCTTTTCCAAAGAACGCAACACCCTAGAAAGAAACTCTATTTGACGTTAAACGGGTAGAACTTTTTTTATTTTTTTATTTTATTCCTTTTTTTCTTTTGAGAAAGTTCGTTAAAAAAAAAAAAAAAAAACAAAAAAAAAAAAAGAAAAAAAAAGAAAAAACGATCGTGTGAATTCTCTTAGAAATGGCATATAGATATCTATCCTGTCTATTTTTATGCTTTCCGGAAAAAAAAAGAAAAAAAAATTCTCTCGGCACGATTCGCGATGCCTTAAACGTGATGTTTAACGTGCGAACAAACAAAATAATAATAATAATAATGATAATAATGATAATAATAAAATAACTAAGAAACAACGATAACAATGAGAAAACGAGAACGTTGATCCATCGTGTTGTTCGAATGAGAACGGGCCTTATTTAAAGCTTTACGAGAATAAAATCAATCTTAATAATTTAATAATCAAGCTTTATGGTACTTAATATACACAAACAACACATACACATTAATATTGTTAACCAGTGTAATGGGGCTATCACAATGCTTTTTACTATTCGCAAGTTGACAATAGGAATAAATGCCATCGATGAAATGAAAGAAAGGAAAATAATAAAAATAGAGAGAGAGAGAGAGAGAGAGCGAGCGAGCGAGCGAGAGAGAGAGAGAGAGAGAGAGAGAGAGAGAGAGAGAGAGAGAGATAGTGTATATCGCGTTAGAAGAGTATACACGTTTTACGCCTGGTAAATCGCATACAATATAAAAATACGATCGTGAAATAGAAACAGCAGAGATAGAGAAAGAGAGAAATAAAACTCAACGGTAGATATTTTTCGACGACCGCGGATAGAGAAAGAAGAAAGATAGATAGATAGAATATCATGTGTTTGTCTGTAACATTGCTCGAGGGAGATCATCGCCTAACAACACGCGCCTCGTGTCGATATTTCATTCCAAATATCATTTCATCGCGTTTGATTCTGGACAACTTTCGAATGTATCTCGTAAAAGAAAGAAGAAAGGTGGGGTGGGGGATTGGGCTGGGGGTTGGGGTGGAAAAAAAGATAGAGAGGAAAATATGAATTTATCGCGTTACGAACCGTCGAGCACTGATGGACAGACAAATGGATGGATAGATAGAGAAAGAGGGAAAGAAAAAAAGAGCAAACGAGAGAGAGAGAGAGAGAGAGAGAGAGAGAGCGGGGGGGTGTGGGGGTGGGGAAAGGAAAAACGAAAAAAAATACAAGGATCGTATATTTTAATACTTAAATCATTAAATAAGACTAAGACCGCGGCCATCGTAACTTAAAGGGCCAGAAAGATCTTAAAACGAGCGTATATTTTAGAAAGCATGAGTTAATGAAATAATAAAAGAGCGAGAGAGAAAGAGAGAGAGAGAGAGAGTGTGTGTGTGTGTGTGTATGATGTATGCTGATATACACGGAACATACACACAGTAAACGTATTATAGCGTATACTTTTTACAGTGATACTAGCAGTATGACGATGTGGAAGTATTAAAGTCTTATGTTTCTTTTCTTTTTTTTTTCTTTTTTTTTTCGTTCTTTTTTTTTTTTTTTTGTTATGACAATACAGAAAAAACATGTTATATTCCTGATGATATACGAATAAAACAAAATATAATAGAAAAATTATGTCTAATATTTTATCTATGTACTTAGAATTCGATCTTTTTCATTCATATCCTTGCCATCGAGTGATCCAACAGGAGCAAAACTTTTTTCTTTTTTTTCTCTCTTTTTTTTTTTTTTTTCATTTGTAAGATTCCTTTTTTTTTTTTCTTTTTCATATGTGTTTACGTGATTCTTAGCATGTTTTATAGCCGTAAAAAATATGGACAACGCGTACGGTGTATTTTTTCACAGATGTTTTTTTCTTTTTTTTTTATTTTTTTCTTTTTTTCTTTTTTATACGTCGATGTAAAAGCACACATGTAGATATATAAAAAGATAAAAAAGAAAAAAAGAAATTTTCTCGGAATTCAATTACGATGTCACGAAAAGAAGAGAAAAGCAAGATAAAAAAAAGAAAAAAAAAGAAAAAGAAGAAGAAAAAAATAAAACAAAAAAAATGAAAAGGAGCCAGACAAGCTTTTATCTTCTTACAAACGGAAATGAGACTTTGTGTTAATAAGAAGAAGAAGAGAAAGAAAAGGAACAAAAAAAAAAAAGAAAGAGCATAAAGATTAAAGAATATAGGATATAGGTAATGTAAGAAAGAATAAGAAAGAGAGAAACTGTGAAAAGAGAGGAATTGTAAAAATCCAAAGGACTCTTTACCTATCGTTACCTAACCTTTTTCCGAGGAAATCCTTTCGATATCAGGAAAACGTTATCCGGGCGAATAAATACTTCAACGCACGGAACTTTATCGCTCGAACGAGCAACGACTCGAGCGAAATCTCAAAGGCTACCAAGAGAGTTCGGTGACTCTCGAACATTCGTAATAAAATTATCGTAGGTCGAGAGGGATCTCTCTGTTAGAGAAAGAGAATTAGATAGAGATAAAGATGTAGATAGAGATAGAGAGATAGAGAATAATACATAGATTACTCAGAGAGACAAACGAGTAAAGATAAAGACACAGAAATAGAGATAAAATTAGAAAGGGAGAGCGAGAGAGAGAGAGAGAGAGAGAGAGAAAAGAGAAACAGAGAGATAGTCAAATTGGAATAGATATTTAGGAAGAGAAAGAGACGAAGAGAGAGTCAAATAGGGGCAGAGATAGATAGATAGATAGATAGATAGATAGATAGATAGATAGATAGATGAATAGAGAAAGACAGAGTCAAACATTGACAGAGTTAAATGAAAAAAGAGTATCATACGAGAAATCAGTCAAGTCTCTTGAGAATAGAATGTCGCAATACCCATGTTGCGTAAACTCATGAGGCTTTTCGACCTTTTGCGGCTTTAACGTTTCTCCCGAGAACACACTCAAGAAAAAGAGAGATATAGAAATAGATAGATATAAAGAGAGAGAGAGAGACAGAGAGAGAGAAAAAGAGAAGTAAGAGAGTAGTCGTCGAAGGGACAAAGTGAATAGCAAGTTCGGTAGTCGTCGACGTTCTCGGTCCACATTGAGCTCGGCGAATTCGCAAAGTTATCGAAGGCGAAGTAATGTTGGAGTTTTTGAGAAAAGTTTAGGTCCTCCCATAAAATCGACATAAAAGTAGATGCAAGCCGGGTCTACATCGTAGAAGGATAGGGAAGAAGAAAAGGTGGAAAGAGGAAAAGGAAAGTGGTGGTGATGTAGCAGCAGTCGCTTTTAGATGTCGTCATCGTCCTCTCCTACAAGAGGAAGATGTTTCCAAGCAAAAAAAGTTTATACAACATCGAGCAAAGCTGATTTGCCGTAGATAGAACGATCAGTGGAGGAGGAGGAGGAGGAGGAGGAGGAGGAGTAAATTGGAGCGTGGAAAGAAAATAAGCATATTTAGATAAAAAGGTATATTAAAAAATATGTTGGATCAAAGAATAAAAAAGAAAAAGGAAAAGAATGACATCGCTTTCGGGAAGATTCCCGATAAATTGCAAAATTATATTTTAATTTTCCTAACGTATATTTCATTCGTATTCGATTTACATCGGATATCATATATGTATGGTATTCGTAAATTCACGTTGAAATGATTTATTACGATGAAACGTGTTAAATGTAATGGGAATAATATTTTTTTTTTTTCACGAAACGAATCTTTACGTTAAAAGCTTATTCGTGTTACGTATTTGATATTTTAAAAATGAATTCGATTATCGTCGAACGTAATTTTATTAAATTTCATTATTATCGATTTTTATATTCGAATAAATAAAATTTCTAATCGGAATTCTAATGAACAGAATTTAGGAATCGAGAAAACTCGAATGTTACGTATATATTTTGTGGGTTAGTACGGAGCAATGGTATTATAAGGATAAACTCTAAGAACAACACAGTTGTTGAGAAATACAGGGCCGAGGTGAGAGGGGAAGACACGTCGTTTCCGTGGAACTTAACTTAATTACATGGGCTGATAATTTTCAGAGTATTATCTGGAAACTCGGACGAAATATCCAACGGGAGGATAGTTCACTTCATTAACACGCATCAAGAATTCTCTGTTCTTCTCTCTCTCTCTCTCTCTCTCTCTCTCTCTCTCTCTCTCCGTCTCTCTCTCTCTCTCTCTTTTCTGTTCTCAAGAGCTTAGACGTATACATATAATGTAAATATACAAGACGCGAAACGTAAACAGCTTCAAGCTTATTTCAAGCATGAAGATTACATGCATGCCTCGGACGTCCTTTGATACTTGCTAGAGACGAAGAGGATTAGGAGAAGAGATAAATAACGAAAATATCGAAAACACGTGAATTCACGATGTTAAATTCATTTCTAGGCTAGACCGATTGAAAGCTTGTCAGAGAGGTGCAGAAAGAGAGAGAGAGAGAGAGAGAGAGAAAGCTTGTCGTTTTCGACAAAAAGCTACGAGATTGCCCCATAGATCGGAACCGGGTTGTGCGATCCTGGGACGATTAGCATTCAATACAGCTGGATGGAGAGAGAGAGAGAGAAAGAGAGATAGAAACAGAAACAGAGAGAAGCGAGTTTCACGTGCCAGCATCGTTCGAACGATCGAGTTGAGTTTCGGAATCACAGAGGCTCGTTCGGACGTGCCTATGCGGGGTACTGTACGTTCAAAACTGTGAGAGAGAGATAGATAGATGGGAAAGGAACTCTGTAAATAGATAGATATCTGTGTGTAGATGGAGAGAGAAAGAGAAAGAGAGAGAGAGAAAGGGAGACACAGAGAGACAGACATAGATAGAAGAGGATGAGATAGAAGTGGCATGTTATGTGTGTTTACTGTGTGTGTGTATGTGTGTATATGTGTTACGCGGTACTGTAGAGACCGTGGCGCATATAAATCAGCATAAATTGCAATGCAGAATTCCGTAGTCGGTATGCATCGTCTCGGAGCGTCCTACCTACGCGTTTAGGCGCGTGTATATGCGCGCAAGTGGCTACACCACGCACAGGTGTGATATGCAGCCTGTGCAGATGCAACCACGACTGCATAGTCAGTAGCGGTAACCGGTGGATCGGTCCGGAACGGATGCTGACTCTTGTCCTACCTTCTCTCCTATCTAATTCTCTTTCCATTTCTCCTAACGGTGTTATCATTCTTTCCTTCTTCCTTCCTTTCTTTTTTTTTTCCTTTTTGTTTGTTACTTTTTTTATTCTATAATATCGACTTAATTATCGTAATAATCGTTTCATTTTAATTATCAATTTCTTCTTCTTCTTCTTCTTCTTTCTTTACTATCTTCTCGTGGTCTTAAAGTTAAATAAATTTCTACTTAGTCACGTAGTATCTGTAAAATTGTGTCCTTATCTTTTATCTCATCATTGCTGGGTCTTACGGTCGTCCTTGGCTTGAATGTGATATTCTCTCGTAAAAAGAGAAAAAGAGAGAGAGAGTGAGAGAGAGAGAGAGAGAGAGAGAGAGAGAGAGAGAGAAAGCAAAGAAAGGAAATACGAGAAATAATTAGTCTCGAGTTTACTCGACGCCACATTCTCATTTTATGAATAATAGCTATGTCAATGAATCGTGTAACCCATATCTCTTACGTTTCTTCGTTGATGAAAAAGAGAGAGAAAGAGAGAGAGAAAGAGAAAGAGAAAATATATAAATATACATACATAACTGCAGTAGGTTGAATACATTTTGAAGAACGAAGTATACACGAACGAGTTTCGCTCGTATGCGAGTTAAATACGGAGAATGGAAATCTAGAATGGAGGGTGAAGGGCGATGATTATGGGAAAGGGGGCTAAGAGGAGAGAAGGCTCAGAGAGAAACAAAAGTTCTCTGCGTATCGTTTCAGTCGTGGATTAAAGGGGCTCGTACAATACATAGTGCTTGACCACGTTCATAGTGACCATGGTGTTGGTAACGGCATAAAGAGTCTCGTGAACGTGAATAGAATTCCACGTTGGTGGCTCGCTTGCGATATGTATGTATATCGATAAAAATATATCGATAGTGTATACGCACGTTCTATCATTTCAATGGATAGCTTTCTGGATGGATATATGTAGTTAAAATACCGCACGTTGCCTGTGCCTTTTGTTTTCTTCTTTTTCTTCCTTCTTCTTTTTTGTTTTTTGTCTTTTGTTTTTTGTTTTTTGTTTTTTGTTTTTTCATAATCGATCCGCGTGAGAAAGAGAAGAATATTTCTTTTTTCTTTTTTCTTTTTTTTTTTTGAACGAATTATACATTTCTTTCCGAGTTTTTTTTTTTTTTCATATTTGGTGAAAAAGAAAGAA
Organism: Vespa crabro; assembly: GCF_910589235.1. Taxonomy (NCBI): domain Eukaryota; kingdom Metazoa; phylum Arthropoda; class Insecta; order Hymenoptera; family Vespidae; genus Vespa; species Vespa crabro. The sequence goes on along the minus strand of NC_060958.1, from coordinate 10,501,333 downwards.
GAAGAAAAAGAAACAATAAGTAAGTAAGTAAATAAATAAATAAATAAATAAATAAATCTTATTCGCTGATTAACGAAACGAGTGACGTTACTTTTTATTGGATTTCATTCAAGCGTAAAACTAAGAAAATTATTAAGTAACTTGTAACTTTCTTTTTGTTTTTCTTCCTTCCTCTCTCTCTCTCTCTCTCTCTCTCTCTCTCTCTCTCTCTCTCCTGTTATTTCTTTCTCGTATTTCATTCTTCTTTTCTGTCCTTCATTCTTCTTCCTTCCTTTCTGCCTTTCTCTCTTTTTTTTTCGAGTTCTAATCGGTTTATTTTAGTTCTAGCTTCAAATTTAAAAGGACGGAACTGGATTTAGGAGGATCGAGGAGTGTCGATCGTAGAAAGATAGAGATAGAGATAGAGAGAGAGAGAGAGAGAGAGAGAGAGAGAGAGTCATACAGCGAGTCGTTACGTCGAGGAAATTCATCGAGCTTCTCGAGCGACGTTTTTTGAAGAAGGAAGACAAGAGAGATGTATAGATAGATAGATGTATAGATAGATAGGTAGGTAGGTCGGCAGGTAGGTAGGTAGGTAGGTAGGTAGGTAGGTAGGTAGGTAGAGAGAAGGATAGAGAAAGATGGGTGTCCAGTGAAAATAGCAAGCGTGGTACGCGATGCGACGGAAAATTTACGAGCCCGTGCCTTGATCCGGAAACGAGCTCGTAATTCTCGTGCTCGGTCTGTAGAGAACGATGGCGCGTTCAGATATCGTATCTTTCGTATATATGACAAGAAGGAGAGAGGAAAAAAAAATGAATGAAAGAAAGAAAGAAAGAGAAGAAAAAAGAAAAGGAAGAAGACAATAGAAGGAAAAAAAAGGGTGGAAGAGAGTAAAGATGAAAGAGAGAGAGAGAGATGGGTTTCTAGGGTAGAGAGAATCATCGTGTTTTTTCTTTTCTTTCCTTCTTTCTTTTTTTCTCTCTCTCTTTTTTTTTTTTGTCCTTTTTTTTCTTTTCTTCTCTTCTCTTCTCTTCTTTTCTCTTCTCTTTCTTTTCCTCCTCTTCCCGCCACCCCTTTCCTCCTCCTACGTCCCACTACGAGAATATGCATGAAGGATAATGCTATTAATCTCAAAAATGATCTTTGGATCGTTTCTCCGATGAAGCGAGATATCCTTTGGCGACGATCGAACTCGAGACAATGTATAACCTACGTGAGTCGGCTACTAATCTAGATTAATTCGTTCGTTGAAAGGACGAAGGTCGCGCGTGAACGTGAAAATCGTGAAAGCGAGAAAAATCGAAGAATCCTGTCGAGGAAAAAAATTTATCTCCTTATCCAACGATTATCTATACTATTTTCGGTGTAATCATTCCTTTTCCTTTTTTTCCCTTTCTTTATTCCCTTTTTTTTTTTCTTCTTTCTGTCTTTCTTTCTTTCTTTCTTTTTCTTTTTTTTTTCCTTCTTCTCCTTTACTCTTTCCTCTTCCCATCCAACGATTTCTTTAACGGCACGATTGATTGTTTCTTTCAGAAGAAGAGAGAAAAAAGAAAAAGTAATATCTTCTTCAATGTAAAAAAATTTCGAATGAAATTTCTTTTTTTCTATTTTTCCTTTCTTCTCTTTTTTTTTTTTTTCTTTCCTTCTTCCTCTTTTTCTTCTTAATCAAAACCAATCTCGATTCCGATCGCATCCGCAACACTTCATCATGTTCCTATCCGAATTTTTATTCTAATATTCTCTCGGGAGAAGAGGTTCGAGAGGAAAGAATCGATATTATTAAAAGCGATCGATTTTGTCGTGTGCGAAGGAGCTAGCGACATATTTGAAAACGTAAAATGCACGTGCCGGAAAGAAAAGAGTATTATGAAAAGCGCGAGTCACGAAAATGATCCTCCCTCTCTTATTCTCTCTCTCTCTCTCTCTCTCTCTCTCTCTTCTCACTTTCTCTCTTTCTCTTTTTCACCGTATTCGGCCAAGCGTGCACGATTTGAGTTATTTATTCCAATGCAACGACGTGGCGGTGGCGCGCGAATGGAAGTCGAAGTAAAATCCGATTTTCTATGGAACGTGCGCGGAACTGCAGCTGCGTCGTGCCCGGTACCTTGTGCAACTTTTCTATTCTACTCTTTCGTATTCCTCTTTTCGAATGTGTGTGTCTATGTGTGTGTGTGTGGGTTTCGTGTGATTATGTATGTCTTTCTCACTCTCTCTTTTTCTCTCGATATATAATATATATATATATATATATATATATATATATATATATCGACTAATGCAAGAGAACTTAAATTCGAGGAAGAGTGAAAAAAAAGAAGAGAAAAAAGAAGAGGAAAGCAAAAAAAAAAAAGCAAAAAAAAAAATAAAAAGAAAAGGAAGAGAAAAAAAATTCCAAGCGTATTTTATAGCCCATAAAAAGCCCTTTATTAATAACACTTTCATTTCAATCGACCATTTTCATTTGTCTTTCATTATATTGTTCTTCTCGTGTCAGAAAAAAAAATCCAAGATATAAAGAATGAGAGAAAAGGGAGTATGAGGGTGTATGTTGTTTATCTTATGTATCGTAAACTCGAAAGGAAAACTTTTAATCGTTCGTTTCATGTCTCTCCAAATTTTTCGAGAAATTAGACTCCTCTCATTTCAACTTAGATAGTTTCTCATTATTTTTCTCTCTTTCTCTCTCTCTCTCTCTCTCTCTCTTTCTCTGTCTTTTCTTTCCGAACATATATGTAATAGCGATTTACAATTCCATGTAAGTATATGCAGTATAAATATAAGTACCGTAACCGTATTATTTTGAATAATAACAATAGTAATCGTGATGATTCAGGTGAAGATAGATAGTGAGAAGAGAAGTTACGAATGTCCTCGTACGTAGGATTATATAAATAGAAAATATTATTACAAACTGCGAGTGAAAAGCATTCGTGAGAATAATATTTATAGAATAGGATATTTTATTATTATTATTTTATGCAACCTGCTATTATGTATATAATGTTTTCAACAAACGTACAGAACATTGAGAGAGTAAGGAAGGAAGGAAGGAAGGAAGGAAGGAAGGAAGGAATTTTCGATGTCGTTAATCGTAAACGAGAACGATCGGCATTCTCGCCAACGGGAATGTAACGATTTTGTTCGAAAAGGGGGAATAACTATGTAGTAGGGTACAGTTGTATTAACTGTCCAAGTTGTCAAAGATGTGAGTCGATCTATGGCGACCGGGCAACAACTTTTGCGGCTTCGCGCCCATTGTTTCCCAACGTGCTTGCATCCTCGTATAATGGGAACTCGTGAAACGGGAAACGGTGTTTCTCGATCGATTCTAACGAATTGAAATTCCACGTTGACTTTATTGGTTATCAGTATTGTAACGTAAGCTTCATGTACTTGAATACGATTCGATAATAATTGCTACTTTTTTCTTTTATTTATTTATTTATTTATTTATTTATTTATTTATTTATTTATTTATTTATTTTCTTCTTCCTTTCTTTTCGTTCTTTTTAAAGCAAAATTGTTATTTACAGATTTTATCTAATAAAATTTGGGAGGTACAATTAAGTCGATGTCTCACCGAATTTTATTCATGTTATATCATTCTGCTAAAAAAAAAAAAAAAGAAAAAAGAAAAAAAGAAAAAAGAAGATTAACGCATAGCCGAGAATTAATTTTATATGAATCGCTTTTTTCCTTCCCTCTTTCAAACCGATATATAAATCCATTTGTGGTTAACAAAAGCGTTGTTTTATTTTAATCAAATTTATAAAAATGTTGACATAATTAAAATCAAATACATCTGAAATTTTAAAAGCATAAAGGAAGCTTATTAGCGTTTTAAAATATTTTTCAATCTACCAAAATGGAAAATATTAAATATTCCGAAATTAAAAATGATGAACTTTTACAGTAGAATTATGATCATTCGAACTAATCGGGGAACATGATTGTTCGGATAATGGAATTATCGGATTATAGAACGATTACTTTTTTTATATCCATTTTTATATATATGTATATATATATATATAATTACATACGTATCTATATCAAACTATATTGTAATTGGTTACAGTGCTAAACTAAATCCTTACTGATTTTGTACAATAAATCATGTACCTTAGATCGAACTGTTTACTCGTGAAACATGTTCGTATAATGGAACGTTCGGATAACATTACGTTTGGATAATAGAGAATTCGGATAACATAGCGTTCGGATAATAGAGAATTCGGGTAACGTGAATTTCGAATAATTGAGGTTCTATTATACAATTTTCAATAAAAAATATTCTTCGCGATTTGAAAAGAAAAAAAAAAAGGAGATAAAGTTGGTAGATAATCTATTGATTCGTTGATTTAAAGAGATCGAAATAAATCAAATAATACAATTCAATTATAGATAACAGGAAGTATCTTAAAGATATTTATTTAATTGAAATATGAGAAGAATACGAGAGAGAAAAGAAAAGGAAAGAAAAAGAAAAAGAAAAAAGAAAAAAGAAAAATAAAAAAAAAAAGAAAGAAAAAAGAAAAGAAAGAAACTTCGTCCATTTGAACGTTCTATGTATCTCGAATAATATATTTTCTTCTTGGTCGTTCTTCTCGGTTAGAAATTTTTTAATAGCGCTTGGTACTAGCGCGATTCCCAACTTGCCGTCCACAACGTGGACCTTCAGTTGAGAAAAGGAGTTGCTTTGATATCGAGACGGAAACATTCCAGGAGGATAGAAATTCCGTCGTGCTACGTTCGCGGGACGTGCTACCGCAAACTTCCTGACCTTTCTCTCTGAAATTCCAAGAGAATCTTGAAATTACAAACCCTTCCTGGCTCGGACGGGTAGCTCGAAGCACCTCTCAGCGTTATTCTTTCCTTCGAGAGCGTTAAAATATAAGAGACAATTTAATTATCGTACTCCCACTTTATTCCCCCTTTTTTCTTTCTCTCTCTCTCTCTCTCTCTCTCTCTCACTCTCTCTCTCTCTCTCTCTCTTTCGTTTCTTCCGGTTCCGGTGCAAACAGTGGATTAATTTAAAATAGGTACGTAAAAGAGAGGAAGGAAACCTTCGTTAAAATCCTTTAAACCCTTTTCTTCTTTAACAGACAAAATATTTAATCATAATATTAACGAAAGTTTTGTTATTTTCTAATGATGACTTTTATCGTGGCACGTAAATATATATATATATACAATTTATTTGCCATAGATAATTAAATAAGTGATTCTTTTCTGTGGAAATTTTTTTTATATCTTTCAATGATACAAAAAAAAAATATATATATATATATATATATATATATATATATATATATATATTATTTGTCTAAATGATAAAGATATATTTGAATATCTTTTCTTTTTTTTTTTTTTTATTATCGATTTTATTTTATTCATTTCGAAGAAATGAATTTAATAGATTCTTTTTTCTTCTTTTTTTTTTTTTTTTTTTACTCACTTCAATTGTATTACTTGAATACGTTTGTCATCAAATTGGGATTGATTCATTGAATTGCACTTTGTTACTATAACATACTAATATATTTTCGTCAAGCATATGATCGACAGATAAGGTTTAAAAAAGAAGAATATTTCCTCTACTTCCTTTTTTCTTTTCAGGAAATAACATACCGAACATTTTTCTTTACTTCGGATCAAATGTGACGTTTTATGATTCGAAGTGGAAAATAAAAATTTCTCAACTTTGCAATTTCATTCTCTCTCTCTCTCTCTCTCTCTCTGTCTCTTTCTCTTTCATTAGTTCAAAGCCATGCTGCCAGTTTTATAATTAATATTTTCGCGAATTAAATAACTCAAACTTTATTAAATTATAATAACTATGATTAAATAATATTAAAATTGTATTTGGATCGAAAAATATTTTTGATAAATTGCAAACGTATTTATTAATAGTTTCATATTAATAATTAATTTTTACGAGTGTTAATTCGTTCATACAATGTTTTTATTAAAAATTCCTGATGCGTATCTTGCTTATGAGATAACTCTCGTGATCTTTTTTTTTTTTTTTTCTTTTTCTTTTCTCCTTTTTCCTTTACTACATCCAACGAAAATGCTTGCAAATGTTAGAATTATTCTTATTGGTTGATCCTACGGTTCACGTGATATTTCGTTGGAACGAACTATTATTGGAAAGGAAATTAAAAGGGAATGTATAAAGGGAAAAGAAAAAGAAAAGAAAAAATGATAAAAAGGAAAAGAAAGTAAAAAAACACGAGTCGTTTATACCTTCGCAAGGACGTGAAATTGAAGGTGAGAAAAGAAAGGAAATTGTTCTTTCGTTAAAGCAAGATAGAGATAGAAATAGGAAAAGATAGAGGAAGAGAAGGAAAGCGAATCGATTAATATAGAAAGAAAAATAATAAAGATGTTGAAAGAAATAAATTGCGCGGATGACAACAATCGTATAAAAAGATTGAAGAAACGAAAACTGTAAGTCGTAAAAATATCAAATGATTTAAACTCGTGGAAACGATGTTTAGAAAGACGCCTATTATCGTTTGTTCCATTCGTAAAAGCCAATCCGGATAATACGAATCCCTTTTGCTGAGAAAAGTCGACGGAAGATAGAAAAGGATAAAAAAGAAAGAAAATGAGAGAGCGAGAGAGAAAGAGAGAGAGAGAGAGAAAGAAGAAAATAGAAAAGAGAGGTGAGCGAGCAAGGATATCCTTGTTCGGGATTATTCCGCAGATTTATCTCGAAAGCAGTTTTTCTCTAACATAAGCTAGCCAGCGCGATGGCACGGCCGTCTTAAAGTAAGAATGTGTATTGGCTCCCTGGGACCTTCTGTGCGAGGTACCGAACGGATATACGATCTAAAACGTCTTCGATATCGTACCTACCTACCTATCTAATATACTTGGCCTCTGCATTATATTACATTTTCCTTTCTTCCATCCGCGAACCTAATAGCGATAAATTCATAACACCCGGTGCATTTCACTTTTTCGCTTGGAGCCATTCATATAAGTATTTCTTTTTTTTTTCTTTTTCTTTTCTTTTCTTTTGTTTTTTTTTCTTTTTTTTTTTTTTTTTTTGATGAGTAGAAATTTTTACGATCTGTAAAGATCACATGAGTGATGAGTGTATTTACCGAGTAACGTACAAAAACTATAGAGAAAGAGATCGGTCGATGGATAACGTTCGGTTAAGTATATTTCATATCAATTAAAAATACAAAGATAATATTTATAATCTGAAATGAGATTTTAAAGCCTGTGTACTCTCTTTCTCTCTCTCTCTCTCTCTCTTCTACCTCAAAGGCTTAGAAGCATGAAGATAATTTCAAGAAGGTATATGAAAGGAAAAAAGAAAAAGAAAAAGGAAAAAGTATATATTTTTCTTTTCTTCTTTTTTTTTTCTTTTCTTTTTTTTTTTTTTTTTTTTTTTTTTTTTTTTTTTTTTTCTTAAAGGTTACGATCTCGACGGACTAATCGCTCGAAAAATAGTCTTCAGAGAAAAAAGTTTGCTCTGTTTAAGTACACCGATTAAATCGCGAAACGAAAACGGCTATCTATTTCTCTCTCTCTCTCTCTCTCTCCCTTTTAATTAATTACGACGATCCAGTTTTATAGTCGAATGCGATACCGATGTACATAGGTATATTTTATGTACGAGCCGATATTCTCGTTCGTTTAATTAATAGCCACGATCTCGCATCTTCATCCGCGCCTCCTTTCTATCCCCCATAGATATTCGTAATTTGTATTGATCTATACGAAAGCGATAAGGGATATGAATTATCAGAAATATATCCACGTACGTGAATGCATATGTATTTAAGCAAACAAATACTGAAATTTGTATATAGACATTACTAGTCTAGCAGACAAGTAGAAGGTAACACTTTGGTGTACACGAACCTTCGAATTGCGTCCTTTGTACTCACACAACATCCACGGTCCACACTCTTGACGTGTAAACAAACGATCTCTCTTCCTCTCTCTCTCTCTTCCTCGATGGCACATTCACTAAAGTGGGCATTGCTAATAGTTAAACTGAAATTGCACACTGTCGACACTATGCGTCTCTTTGTGCACACAATAGAAAGCGTCCAGGTGCAATGCACATAAATGAAATTTCAGAATGGAGAAACAATTCTGAAATGAATCTTAAGAAACGGATAAACGTAGAATAAAAACGAAGAAAGATAAATAGAGAGAGAGAGAGAGAGAGAGAGAGAGAGAGAGAAAATAAAAAATGTAGTATCCCGATCGAAGAAAAAAATTTAAAAGAGGATTTGAATGGACGTATAAGGATATAAGCGTGAAGTAACTCGAAATAATAGTTTCCTATTTTCGTTAAAAAATTCAGATCATCCATTTTGTGATCACGCTTCGAGACTACGTGTTTTATTTCGACGGTATGCGAGACACGAACGTAGAAGAACGGTCATTATTTACGAGGGCCACTACGGCGGCGTATTTTCACGACAGTTTTCACGCGCACTTTGACATACTGCCAACGTGAAAGGTGGTTTTGCCCGACGGAAAATCACTGGTCTCGTAAAAATTTTCATGGTCTTTGTCTTCGCGTCTTTCGCATTTAGAACGTACAAATATATTTATGTGCAATGAGGATCACAGAAATATTCAGATATTTTTTCCATATTGATTAATTGTTTTGAATTTTTAAATATCACGTGAAATATGCGATATGGAATTATAAACAACTAGAGAAGATTTTTTTTTCTTTCCTATTTCTTTATTTTTTTTTTTTTTTTTTTTTTTATTTCTGGATGCCACCTACGAAAAATTACGAAATGAGATTTCTCGAAAGTGATCTCATTTTGAGAAAAATTCAATATCTTTTTATATGAATTCAAAAATTTTTATTGCAATCGACCAATCTTAGATCGAGAACGAATTATATTTAATTGAAGATCTTTAAAATCATAAGTAAAGTAATCGATTTAACATAATGGCTATATCATTTTATCGTTTTCAGATCGATTACAGCCCGATAGAGGCACTTTTTTTTTCTCTTGATCTTCTTGAAGAAAAATGGAACGTGAATGTACTTACTCACCTATCAATTTAATTTTTGACCAAAAATGAGACATATAGAAAGATAGATATCAATTGATGGTTTTCTATCAATGAGGGAAAGCCTCTCAAAATTCGTGAAAAGAACTTTCTCTCTCTCTCTCTTTCTCTCTCTCTCTCTCTCTCTCTATCTTTCTTCGTTCTCAAAGGAACATGTGATTTGCGTAAACGGCTTTGAGAATATTCATGGTTCAATACTTATATTCGATGGCACTCATCATCGTTCCTGAGATATCACTTTTCTTTTCTCTGATTCATAGAAAGAAAATACTTATATAGATAGAATCAATGGTGAAAGAATTTTTTGATAATAAAAATGACGTTAGTAGTTTTCAATTAAATCAATCTT
>NC_060958.1:10471936-10486936 GCF_910589235.1 Vespa crabro | reverse complement strand
AAAAAAGGAAGATACTTATACAATTATTTATAATATTACATTGAAAAATTGTTCGAATTTGCTTGATCGTCGATCGGAAATAAAAAAGAAGAAAAAAAAAAGAAATAAATAAATAAAAAAGGAAAATGAAAAAAAAGTAAAAAATAATAAAGAAAAGAAGAAGAAAAAAGAAATTATTCGTCGTAGTTGAGACCCTGATGAAGAGTATCGAAAGGAATTAATCGAATTATTGGTAAATTTCATCGAGGTAAATTTGTTTATTGTCCTTTATCGATTATTTTTCCTTCGATGATTGAACACGAACTCAACCCACACATATTTCTTTACTGTTTATACTTTGATTACGGTTCTCTCTCTCCCTCTCCCTCCCTCCCTCTCTCTTTCTCTCTCTCTCTCTCTCTCTCTCTCTCTTTATTTTATATCGGACGAGTTTGTTAATTAACTAGGACCACTGTGGGAATTAATCTTCTTTTTTTTTTCTCTCTTTTTACTATTTTCCATCCACTTTTCTTCCTATATATAATATTTTTTTGTATCGTACTCATTCACATTTGAACAAGCTCTCATGAGATAAAGAAAAGAAGAAAAAAAAAGAAAAAAGAAAAAAAGAAAAGAAAAGGAGAATAACCTAATAACACGGTTATTATCATCGTAATAAAGCCCCCGTATCTATGAGCTTTCTCTAAAAATGCAAACGTATTAGAAAATTATTCTAAACGAGCTTTTCTTAATAATAGTAGAAAATATTTTGTTGATATGCATACCTTAGTTAGAGTAAAAAAAAAAAAAAAAAAAAAAAAAAAAAAAAAGAAAGAAAAAAAACAGACTTTGAATAACAAAATTTTTCTTTTCGCATTACCACAAGAAATCTTTTTCTCTGTTCATAGATAATTCGATTCAATGTTCTATTACTTTTGATGTAATTCGTTGAATTAATCGTAAACGGCAATGGGAATAGGGAATTATTTTCTCCATGATATTGTATGATACCGTTCAAATTACGTTCATTGAAAATTATTCCAATTGAATAATGAAACCGACACGCAGCTTCGTAATATCATTTTCCTGAACATATTTACGATATTGTCAGATTTTCTCTCCCTCTCTCTTCTTCTTCTTCTCTCTCTCTCTCTCTCTCTCTCATTCCTATCTTTTCGTAATTAACATTAGTCAATTGCTTCAGCAAGAAAAAAAAAAAAAAGAAAAAAAAAAAAAAAGAAATAGAAAACATAATAAAGTCATTCAAGGATTGTTGAGAAGTATTTAATTAAAATATTAAGTGGCAATATATTATTATTAAGTTTTTAATCTAATATTTCTCTTTCTCTCGATTTAATCGAAATACAAGGAACGTACGGTACGGTGGTGAGAAAACGTTACACACAGATGTAAATCACTCGATAGCCCATTAATTAATGCTCTTAGTAAACGCGTTAAATCCACGTTGTTCCAGCGTGAATGCAACTACGGTTACGGGCCTGCGGTCTCGCGCTAGTTAACCAAACGATTCTTTATTATGATGCACCCGCTATCGCGCAACATGTGTTTTAACATATACATATATATATATATATATATATATATATATATATATGTATATGTATATGTATATGTATATAGGATATATATTTAGAGGAATATATGTCACGTTCGTCGGTCTCGTCGTCGAACATATCCAATATTAAATAACACTTTTATGTGCTCTCGTGCATTTGATTATATATACGATGACTCTTCTAAATTTTACTTAATTACTTACTATCCGGACAATATTTTTTCAATAATTCGTTGAAAGAATTCTAGTATTTTGTAATCACTCTTTCGTCTGTTAAAACATTCACGTAACATTTGTTTTTTGCCAAATATATCTATGCAAGAGAATGAGAGGTATAACTGGATACATGAGTCATACTCGCGGGTATCATTGTTCTTCCTATTCCTTTTTTTCTTTCCCCGTTTTTTTCTTTTTCTTTGTTTTTTTGTTTTTTTGTTTTTTTTTTTTTTTTTTTCTTTGTTAAGATAAGAATTGCGATATGCAGGCAACGTATATGATATTATATTCGTATGTACTGGCACGTACGCATTCACGACAGTATGCGCTCAACTATAGAACAGGAAACGTTATAATTTGTCATTTAAAATAGCAGCATATTTTTTCCTAATAACAAGTTCTTTGATTTATTGTGCAAGCGCGCGCGTGTGCGTATGTGTGTGTGTGTATGCATCTGCATGTGCATGTCTGTGTACGTACGTACGTATATGCATCTATGTATGCATATATGTATCTCGAAGGGAAATTGTCATTATAAATAGAATTTGACGAGTTATGTAATATTATCCTAATCTTTCTCCGATATCATTAATCCAAATTCGATATTATCACTTTCGGTTAAATAAAAATTTTTTCACGTCGATGACATATCATCCTTGAAGGATCTAAATTTCTTTATTTAGATAATTAATAAAGAGTATTTTTTATTTGTTTAAAATGAAAGTTTAATAACGATCGAAGAATATTAATAGACATTTATTGAGAAATAATTGACCAAGGAAAGTTTTATATCACGTTCTAACGGGATCGTTAATTGGTATGGTAATTTTATGGAAAATCAATGCTGTTACTCGGCTTCACTTCTCTCCGATGGATCCATTAGGTCAAATTTTCAACGATGTTTAATGATAGATCCAACGTTGATCTCTGTTTCTCTGTTAAGAAAAGATTTGAATTTTTTCTTTTTCTCTTCTTTCCTTTTTTTTTTTTTCTCTTATATTTACGATCGATTTATCATTTTCAAAATGATAAATAACAATATTCATTGATATCACGTTGAAGGATCGCAAGGAATTTTTGTTTCGATCGTGTATAACGAGGCTTGATTTTAACTAAATTTCACGTTTATCGACGCGAACCACGAGTTTCATCCATGCATCGAAGGTAGATGCGTCGTGCAATTATTGACGAAGTGAGATTAAGCTCCGACGAGGCACATATGAATTATGCATGTTTTACAATGTGTCCGATAACAATTTTACAAGTTAATGCATATAAATTGATAGAATAAATCGATTCTCGGCGAAGCGATGACCGAATTAACGTGACACGCCGCGATGCGTCTTCGGTACGGTCGCTGACAGTATTATATCAAAATACGATTCGTTAGTTGTTGTTATTTTCTTTTTTTTTTTGTTTTCTTTTTTCTTCTTTTGTTTATTTATTTATTTATTTTTTTTTTTTTTTTTTTTTTTTTTTTCATTGATTCAATGCAACGAATGATAATTCCGTTCGTCGAACAAGCAAAATTGGAAAAAGTCGAAAGTAGTTGAAACAAGTGACTTTTCATTTAATTAACTATCATCCAATGGTACTAATTTATCTCTTTCTTATCTTTTCTTTTTCCACTCTCCCCGCCACCCCCCCCCCCACGTCCCCCGTACCCTCTCGTTTCTTCTTCTTCCCTTTTTTCTGCTTTTTCCTTTTCTTTCTTTTTCCTTTTCCTCTCCTTTTTTTTTCTCGTCATTCGACGTTCGACAATCTTGATGTTCGATCTACCGATCCTCCTCTCGATCACAAGGTCCGATCTTTCGAAAGACGAGCAGTCCGAGCGATTTGATCGGTCGTCGTGCCAACGTATATGCGTGTCCACCTTAATGGAGGCTTGATAGTCCAATTAAAAGGAGATTGGCTCGATACGAAATTACAGGGGATTCGATGAAAATCGTCGGCGAAACGATCGGCCACGCCGATACGATTTCCCGTGATACGTACGTAATTACAAGCCCCGAGGATATATCCCAACGCGTATCGACCACAAATAATCTTTTTCGCGTCACGACGAGAAAGACGTACGTGTTCGGACTACCATTTCGTTAAACTACGTATACACGTGTATTTTGATCTATAGTAAAAACGAATTAAATATCGCCAACCAAACTAAATATATATATATATATATATATATATATATATATATATATATATTTATATATTTATATATATATATTTATATATATATTTATATATATATATATATATATATATATATATATTTAGATAGAGAGAGAGAGAGAGAGAGAGAGAGAGAGAGAGAGAGAGAGATTATATAATATATACAATTTCTAATTTTCCATTTACAATTAATCGATCCAAAGGTCGATTGTTAATTATTAATAAGGGAATTGAAAAGGAAAATATTTGTTGCAATTTTCGAGAGATGAAACAAAAAAAAGAAAGAAAGAAAGAAAGAAGAAATCAGTAAAAGTTAGAGCCTTACGATATAAGGTAAATCTTACTTCATTCGTTAATAATTTGTTCGAGATATAATCTGATAATATCCATTATCAAATATATTCACGTATCTCTAGATACGAAAGATAATTATTCGAGTTGGAGATCATTTTAAAAATCGTTCATGAATATTCTTCAAATTCTTTATGTCGTAATCGCGAAGCATGTTTTCCAAGCTTTTGAAATGAAAAGTTACGAGCATGCAAATGGAATGGTAACGCGATTACCGTATATGCTCGTGTCTCAGAACGACCGAGAGATAAAAGATTTACGTTTAATCTCGTTCACTGAACATAGAAAGAACCCAGGGAGAACTTAGTATTACGTTAAGCTTTTATTTCGTACCGTTAATGAAATCTTTAATCGTTTTATATTATGTATATACACACACACACACACACACACACACATATACGTATATATATATATACTATGAATCGTAGCAATAATATAAGTAAAAATTATATCTCATGAAAAAGGGAATACAAAGAAGAGGAAAAATGAATAGTTAATAAAATGATAAAAGTTATTAGCTATTTGTCGAATATAAATTTTTTAATTTTACGTATACATAAGTGATTACAAGATATCACGATTATCGAATAATTACATCGTAATACAAATATCTTTTCTTAATATATTTATATCGTTAAAGGAAAAAAAAAAAAAAAAAGAAAAAAAAAAAGAAAAAAAAATGAAGAAGAGATCAGCGAAAGAGAAACAGAGACATAGTCGAGTACGATCACCTAAACGATCCATTAAAGTCACATATTGTATTCCCTATGCTGATTTGATTTCTTTTTCTTCCCCATTTTTTTCAACGCGATCCTCTCTCTCTCTCTCTCTCTCTCTCTCTCTCTCTTCCTCTCTGTTTGTCTCTCTCTCTCTCTCTCTATCTCTATCTCTATCTCTTCCTTTCTCTCTTTCCAATTCTCTTCAACATTTTCTAGTTCACCTAGAGCGTACAGCTTAATTGCAAACTGATAGTTTCACAATGATGTCGACCTCACATCGTATACACTTGTGATACTCACAAACACATGCATATACATACATATATACATATATACATATGGGAGGTCATTGTATACAAGGACTGGCTTCGAATGCGGATCAGCACACAGATTCGCGACAGCGGCTATATCGATTGAATCCTGACCGTTTGAAAGCGTTCCAGTTCGAGTGGCGAATGCTTCGAATAGAGTGGAAATTCGATCTGTGCCTAGTGAGAAAAAGAGAGAAAATGAGAGAAAGAGAGGGAGGGAGAGGAAGAGTGAGTCGGAGAAAAAAAAGATAGAGAATATATCGAACGTAATTACTGTATTTCCGATTCATGATACGTCAAATTGTCGGTGGCCCATATATATATATATATATATATATATATATATATATATATATATATATATACTAGTGTAATAGTAATCACGATATATTAGAAACTTCCGGTAGTCCGATCAAAAAATACTTTAAACAAAAAAAATTCTCACTTCTCGATCGTCAATAAATTATTCGAAGGAAAAAGATATTTGCAAAAAGTATTTGTATTTTTTCAATAAAAATTTGAGATAATTCATTCATTGTTTTAAACGCCACAATATAAATTTTTCCCAATGATATATGATATACATGGATGACGTTAAATTGAATTCAATGATATCGAGAAGGTGTCCCGATATTATGAGATGCCTCGTAAACAAAAAAAAAAAAAAAAAGAAAAAAAAAACAAAAAAGAAAAAAGAGAAAAGAAAATTATATGATGCCATTTAAGAAGATGAAGATGATCTCGATTTTTTTTTTTTTTATTGAAACAAGATTATATTCTTGTAATTTATTGACGATTATTATGCTGAACGTACGATAAATCTCGATTGCTAAACTCGAAAAGTGTCGTTCCTTTTTTTTTTTTTTTTTTTGTTTCTATAGACTCTTCTCATCACTTCGTGTTCTGATTATATCGAATTCAGATTTTATTTATTTATTTATTATTATTTTTTTCTATTCAAACAACTTGAATTTTTAATGGGTCACACATTAAAGACATATAAAGTATACGTACTTTACGAGTAATTTATCTTGAAATTAAATTTTCTCTATTCAAATCTTTGTTTTCACTTAATCGTTCGTTTTTTTGACTTTTCGTCATCATAAGTTTTATTCCATGGAACATACCTTCCCCTTTCGAGGTCCATACTTTCTCGTAATCGTTCGTGTTCCGACTTTCTATCTAGAGTTAAGCCAGTGGTATTTGAAGTTCGCGATAAAACGCGAAGGGATAAATTGTCCGTGGTCTGAAATCGTATTACACGATAAGAGAAAACGCAAGATTTTCTCTCCCTCTCTCTTTCACACATACGCACACACACACACACACACACAAACATATACATAGACTCTCTCTTTTTCTTGCTTGCTTAAAAAAAAGATCAAAGCTATGTATACCTATTCTTGTGTGTCTACGTACTTGAGAGAGAGAGAGAGAGAGAGAGAGAGAGAGGGAGAATAAAAGAATTTTTCCGGCGAATAGAAGAAATCTTTCGACTCTTACAAAAAATCTGGTTAAGAGCTCGAAGAAAAGGGTTTGAGTTTAGGTGAACGAAATTATCAGTTAGTTTTCTTCGAGTTGGTTCCTTTCAGAAGTACGAATAAGTAGCTATATCTACTTGCCTACCTACCTACCTTACTAAAACTCTACCTACATATCTACCTACCTACCTACCTACCTACCTACTTATTCTCTTCTTCGTAACTCCTTTCAATCGAGACAAAATCTTTCATGTAGGAACAAGTAGCGTCAAAGTTCGAACGAATATTTTGCGTGTTACGAGAATTAATGTAATATCGTTCGTTAGTTTCTCGATAGATAAATGAATTTATTATTAAACACGAGCGAGCACCCAAACAGAATTAGCTGTCGTATCGTTATTATATGGAAAATGGATAATTCTCTATATAACCGATATAAATGGTATATAATTATGATGCTTCGTTCGATTATTAACCGAACGATTTTTTAGGATAGAAACTGTAATATAAACTAATGACTAAAAACTGCGTGCCTTTGATCAAACGATAAGTAGATAAATAATTCTCTTTCATCGATCCGTGCATCATGCGGCAATATTTAACAGGGAAATTGGACGATTTTTGATTCTGATCATCGTTCATTTTCATTTGGAATCTTCGTTAAATCATTGTTACGCGATCGATCAATCGCACGTTGAATAAAAGAAGGAAAAAGAAGGAAAATGAAGAAGAAGAAGAAGAAGAAGAAGAAGCAGTAACAGTAGATTTATCTCTATATATATAAATATATATATATATATATATATATACATAGCTAGTTAACTATGACGAAGAGATGGAGAAGGTATCTCGCGTGGTTTAGAATGGGATGCTGGGCTGTTGTAGAGAGTGAATCGATACATAAAATCGGACGTTGAAGCATGCCCGACAGCGTGCAGAGTTTGCGAGTCGGTACCAGGAGGCTACTAACTCCCAGGCGCAATTAAATCGACAGTAAACTCGAGTTACCTCGCAATGCCTCTCTCTATGTTATCTACTCTTCATTTTCCTTTTCTCTGATCGTCTTTCTCTCTCTCTCTCTCTCTCTCTCTATCTATCTATCTATCTATCTATCTATCTCTATCTATCTATTTTTATTTATTTATCTGTTTATCTATCTATCTATCTCTATATATCTCTTTGAGCTTTTCATTGGGACGATTGCAAAGGATACGATGACAAATCGAATTTGCACGGAAGCTTTGAGTCTCGCAAAGGAATATCTAATATGTTCGTTTGCGGACGATTTTAGATTCTCAGTGAAGATATATATCTATATCTAAAGAGAGAAAGAGAGAGAGAGAGAGAGAGAGAGAGAGAGAGAGAGAGAGAGAGAAAGAGGGTGGTGCCAAACTGAGAAAGTATGAATCCATAACTCCTTTACCGAACTGCAAAGCAGTAATACGACATGTCGACGCACGATCAAACTCGAGGACGTTTCATGGTGCATCAGGAGAGTCTCTTCCGGTTCAAAGGAGTACTCGGTGGCAAGCTTTGAAGTGTTCTCATATATACGAGAGAAATAGAGAGGGAAAAAGATAAAGAAACAGTGTGTGTTTGTGTGTGTGCCTATGTGCGTGTATGTGTATGTACGGATGAGAGGAGGAGATTGGAACCGTCGCGTTTATCGTCACCAACGAGTTTCTCGCGCTCTTTAAAATCACCACCTTTAGAAGCCTTCGATTCTCTAGTAGAATCCTTCTTTAGTACTTTTGTACGTGAAAAGATAAAGAGAAAGAAAAAGGAAAGAATCGATTTTTGTAGTACTCGGACGTGTCGGAAAAACCAAAGTCAACGATTCCTTACCCACAGCTTTGTCCCTTTTTTATTTTTCCTTTTCTCTATTTCTCTCTCTCTCTCTCTCTCACTCCCTCTCTCTCTCTCTCTCTCTCTCTCTATCTATCTATCTTCTTTTCTCTTTCTCCATATATCTCTTCCTCTCTTTCTTTTTCTTTACGTTGTTCTCAAACGGTGTTCAGAGAATTTATGTGGGTGAACACTCGTTCTGTCCTTTCTATCCTACAAGGACATTTACTTTCGACCCCTTGCCTTCGTACGAAAGGGCACAACTATTGGTAAAAGGGAAAGAAAGAAAGAAAGGGAAAGAGAAAGAGAGATAGGGAACATTTCTACGAATTGTTCTGTAGAGTCGATGCGAACGAACGTCTCTTGGAAATCAGCGAAATCGGTGATTCGGGAAATCGGAAAGCACTCGGACTCGGTCTGATCGTAAAAATGAACTCGAGTATAATTCGAAATATAAACGTTGTTACTACGAAATTATTGAATTTATTATACTTTAAATGTAAAGATAAATAAAGATAATATACGTAGGATAAACATGAATTAAGATGAACGAGATAAATCATCGTTTAAGGATAAAATAATCTATACGATTTCATTTTTCTGTTGGATTTTCTTTTCCTTTCGATCATGTAATAATCAATGCTTTTCTTTATCTCTGTTTTGAAAGGAAAAAAAAAAAAAAAAAGAAAAAGAAAGAAAAAAGAGAAGGAAGTTATCGATAAAAATTCGACGTATCGTGAAGAAAATTAACGAGGGAACGATTTTTTATTTACTATCGATCGAACTATCGTTCGCGAAGAAAAAAAGAAAATCTGTGTATGTGTGTGTGTGTGTGTGTGTGTGTGTGTGGTTTATATTATTATAATTTATTTTTCTTCGAACGAGAATTCACTTAGTTAGGCGCAGATGTTGGTTGATATAAATTTCATTTGTGTAATGGTGACGACATTGGAGATTTGAGGTTGCTATGGTTTAACAGAAATCGTGTGACATAATTCTTGACGATTAAGACCGAAGCTTAGTAACACGTACAAAGAGACGGCAAAGGGTGGCTTAGGAATATCCAGAAGAGAGTAGCATGTTCTTATTTAAATGGAGTTTAAACTATACACGGCCGTTTTCCTTTAAGGCTGCACCTGTTCTTAATTGTTCTGATATTTGTCCTATTTCGGGTTTACACTTATGGGAACTACTTCATATATATTATTACATACGAAGCTTATTTCATAATCAAATGAAATCGATATCATTTTATTCAGACAGAAAGACTTTACATATTCAGACATATATTGACAAATTTGATTTTGAAACTATTGAAATGGAAATATTTTTAATATCACGTTTAATATTTTCATTACGATCGAATTTTCATTCGATATTATTCGCCGATGAAAAATATGAAATATCAAAGTTTAATGGTCTTGATTTCGATCGTAAATTAATATCGACTTTTTTTCCCTTCGTTAATTCTTTTTTCTTTTTTCTTCTTTTTTTATTTTTTTATTTTTTTATTTTTTTTTTTTTGTTTTTCTTTTTTTCTTTTTTCTTTTTTCTTTTTCCCCAAGCTTATTAACTGGGAGAATGACATCGATGAGAAATTCATTAAAATGTCGTTGATTTTTGTTTTAACTTTATTTTAAAGTTACTCTTCATACAGATTTTTATTTTCTCAATATGATTGGTTAGGGAAAGCTAAAAAAAAAAAGAAAAAAAAAATAAAAAAAAAAAGAAAAAAAATAAAAAGAAAATACAAAATATAGTCGAATTTTCATGGAATACAAGTCGTCGTTCGCTCTTTTCCCGGATGTGTTTCAAATGAAATAGAAAGAGTGAGAGGAAAAAAAAAAAAAGAGAGATGGACGTGTTTCGGGTTTTTTAATAACCGAAACGGAGTCGATATGTAAATCGAACGGTATCGTCAATGTCGGTTTCGCATGGCAGATCCTACTTGATAAATTCGAACGGCTGTGTTGCTCCCATGAACGATGGCTGATGGAAAATCGCTTGGTATCCGATATGTGGACGTCGTTCGTTTGTAAAATACATTGAAGATATCATATCTCGAGAGAAAGCTCTCTCTCTCTCTCTCTCTCTCTCTCTCTCTCTCACTCTCTAATTTTCATTTTTTATTCGATTAAGATTTATTCCAATTTTGTAACAAATTAAAGCATAAGGAATCATTTTGTTAATATTTTTAAGGAACAACTTGTAGGTATTTAATTTTTAAAAAGTCTCATAGCAATCTTTAAAATACATTATGAATATATTATAATAATTATTATATAATAAAATTTTCTTGATACATTCTATCAAACATCGATCATACGTTGGTATTATTAAAAAATCTTTGAAATTATAATATAAAGTAACGAATATATTTTTTCTTCTTTTTTTTCTTTTTTCTATTTTTTTTTCTTTCTTTCTTTCTCTTTTTTTTTTCTAGCCCTTTACACAAAGCATTAAGATGTATTCGGTTATGTGCTGCTTTCCCTTCGTATGTGATTCTTCGTGATTCCCTTTATACATATTATAGATTAATAAATTATTTAATGGATGATATTCGAGCTTTTACGAAATTAATTGGGAATAACAAAAGGGACTGATAATTATATGAATTATTTATATCTCATAGATTATGAGAAATATTTTATAATTTGTAAATGCAGTAATTATTCGAAAAACGAAAAAAAAAAGATAAAAAAAAAAAAAAAAAAAAAAGAAAAGAATGTTCGGATAACAATAATAAAACGATTTGTCACATCGGATTGCTTTTTTTGTTTATTCATTCTTTTTTTAAGTGGGTGGGGGAATGAAAAAATTCATGTCGGATGTTTGTGAGTACACATGCACTTGAATGACCTAAATCTCGCTAGAGTTTATCGTACCTGCTAGTGTTTATATCTATGTATATATAAACATTGACAACGTCGTCTATCATTTCTGCTACTTTATTTATCGCCGATGTAAACACGAGCCGTCAGTCTCTATCCATCTATTGACGTAGCAACATGTTAAAGTTATATAGGTCCAATGTGAAATATTTTTTAATTGATTATTTGGATTTTTTTTTCATTCAGTAATACTCGTTATCCTCATGAATTCGACAGGAACAAGATATTATTAGTGATAAAGTAATAATGTTAATGACCAAAGGTCAAAAATAAAATTATTGTATTTATCCAATGAGAAGTATATTTTTCTTTTCTTTTTTTTTTTTTTTTTTTTTTTTTTTTTTGATTTTTCTTTTTATTCTTTTTAGTAAATATAAATATAAGCGAAAGTGGAACGCGCATAATGTGTACGGCACAAGTAAAATATGAAACCGATATTTCTCCTATATCTAAAATTATGATCAGAGGAGGTCATTTAGTTCGAAACGTGTAGGATCAAAGAGAAATTGAGATGCTCTTTAGAGGAAAGCTATAATTTCAAAGCCGGTTTACGTTGATAATAGCCAGTAATCAGGTTTATAATTTTGACAGTGTTCTCCATAGTGAAAAGCTTTGCGTAATCAAAGAAAGAAAGAAAAAAAAAAAGAAAAGAAAAATGAAAAAAGAAAAAGAATGAAACAAAAGAGAGAAAAAAAAAAAGAAAACACAAAAAAAGAAAAATTCAATTTCAATAAAAACTTATCGAACACTTCTATAACTTTTGTATATTTGGTATTTCATAGACTGGCAACGATTACAGTTCAAAGGATTCTAATCGAATTTATGGTACTCGATCGCCACGATCCGTCATAGTGATTCTCTCCGTTATCCGAACACGCACGAGCACTCTCGATAATCATGATATGGCGCACCTTCAGATATGTTTCCCAACTCAAATTGGTTATTCTATTTGAGAAAGCTCCTTGTCAGATGGATTTTTCGAAATTTTATAAAACTTGTGCTTATCAATTTTCTTTTCATTTATTTATTTTCTTTTTTTCTTTTTCTTTTTTTTTCACTTCCTCTTATTTCACAAACAGTAAATTTGTTAGAGAACATTTCGTACGGTTCGAAATCGAGTAAAAAGATATATCTTACATGTATACATGAATATGTTAATAGATGTGAAATAAAAGATATGCGAGAGTATGTATGTATATACGTAATACAGTAGGAAGTTTATAAATTAATACAAATAATCTGACGTAAACGAATAAAATAATAAATTGTCGGAAACATTCATCTCTTTCTCGAAACTCGGGAGAATTGTAGGAGGGGTCCATCAAAGTATGATAAATTAATTTCTATTTTACGTTCTTCTTTCTTTTGTTGAAAATATTTTCAACAAAATTTTATAATCAGCGACAGTAATATAAAGAGACAATTCGATATAATAACAATTTTATATTGTTATAATATAGAATTCTGTTATGTGACGTGTGTGTGTGTGTGTGTGTATACAGAAAACCATAAAAACACATGAACACCATAAAAACAACAGCATAAAATTCGTAGATGTGTATCCTAGTATCGTAGTAACACAATTGTCGTGTGTCTCTTTGTTTCGTTAAATAAATAAATAAACAAAGAAGTGTTGAATGCGATAGGAGAGAGAAATAAAAAAAATTACGTCCGCGTCTACATGTAAAAGAAGAAAAAAGAAAGAAGAAAAAAGAAAAAAAAAGAGAGAGAGAGAGAGAGAGAGAGAAAGGGAGAAAGAGTAGGAAGAAGTAATGTCGGTTACTACATTGTACAATGTGTGTGTGTGTATTATATTTTTTAAATAATCGCTTCGACGTCGACGAGAGAAACAACGAACGAGCGTAAAATGGCGAGGCGACAAAAAGCTACCTCTGCAAATTGTTCCCTTCCCTTCCCTTCCCTACCCTTC
The DNA here is from genome assembly GCF_910589235.1 of Vespa crabro. Taxonomy (NCBI): domain Eukaryota; kingdom Metazoa; phylum Arthropoda; class Insecta; order Hymenoptera; family Vespidae; genus Vespa; species Vespa crabro. The sequence continues at coordinate 10,473,459 of NC_060958.1, read as the reverse complement.
CCTACCCTATCCTATCCTACCCTACCCTTCCCTTCCCATTCCTTCCCGTCGTACCACTCTTCTGGCTTTATTATTGATAATACCCAATTATGTATTTATTTAACGTCCGCAGGACAAAGAATGTTGGGAAAAATTTCGGCAAGAAGAGAAGAAAGAAAAAAAAAAAAATAAACAAGGGGAAAAAAGGAAGAAAAAAAAAAGGATACAACATCGACGAAACGCGTGAATAGTATATGGTAGATAGGCTGAGAGGAAAGTATTCCAAAAAAATAATTATAGTCTGGATTGTTACTCCAATAATATGCGACAGATAAAACTCAGAGAGTAGTATCCCTCGGAAAAAAAGAGAGAAAGAGAGAAAGAGAGAGAGAGAGAGAGAAGCCAAACTGGAAAGAGAAAAAGCTTTGTAAGTAGACTGGACTATAAAGAGGGACTATTGTTCGATGCGATCACTCAACGTAGTACACAATTCGCATGTGTGTGAAATAATCGTAGGAATAAAAACGAGACGGTGATGGAGGAGAAGGGAGAGGGGATGGAGTGAGAAAAAGAAGAAAAGAAGGATATAGATCGTATGTATATAGATAGAATAGATGGATAAAGAGATCGGGATATAGAAAAAGAAAGAAAGGGATAGGGATAGGGAAAGAGAGAGAGAGAGAGAGAGAGAAAGAGGATAGAAGGGAGGAAAAGAGGAAAAGAAGAAGGGAAAAGCAAAGACTCCTAGGTGATTCATTTTTGGTATCAATCGAGTCTGACGCGCGTGAAAAACGCGACTGATGTTGGAAACGGCATGTTTTCAGGAAAAAGGAATATATGTATATATACATTTGTGTGTGTGTGTGTGTGTGTGTGTATATATATATATATATAGGGATCGAAAGATATATCTATATATCGAAAAAGAGAGAGAAAGGATAGTCTCCATTGGGAGTCAAATAAACGCGAGGACATTTCAACGTAGTACATACGTATAATATCGCCGGTGAAAGCTCCGACTCGCAAGCTGCAGTTGCGAGGCACACAACATCGTGCTGGTTGCTGGCAAAGCTTGCACCCTCGCAATTGCCAATGTACCGCGTTCTATGGGTATAACTTCGCTTGCATATCGATGAAGAAATATAAAGTACGTACATAGGTACATAACTACGTGCACATTTGGAAAACGTGTCGAAGTGAGTAAGTGAGTGAGAGAGAGAGAGAAAGAGAGATAGAGAGAGATAGAAGAGAGAGAGAGAGAGAGAGAGAGAGAGAGAGAGAGAGAGAAATGTGGAAACGTGGATATGCGTTGAGTTTCTGCATGGATGGAGGAGAGAAGCGAGGAGAGGATTTCACTCTTTGTGAACCAAAGTAGACGAACGAGAGCATTCAGAGGTCGGTTTTACTTGGTGCAAAACGCATACGACCTTACCACACGATTTTGCTGAGGCCAACGAAACCTCTTTCTCTCTGTTTCTCTCTTTTTTACTCTTTTTATAATACTTCATCTTGTTTTACTCATTTTATATACTTTGCTTTCAATT